>NW_012027683.1:264785-563402 GCF_000956235.1 Wasmannia auropunctata
TTTGGTGGAATAAAATTTGCATAATGTATTGATTGCCACAAAAGGCAAGAAGAGAATGTATATTTTTCACAGATCATAAAATGAAAGTACGGTACGACTTATGACTAGCGTAAACTGGCTAAGATTTGCGAACTTACTTGAACCAACAGTTCTTTCTCCTCAATTAAAAGCGCAGATAATGCAGCTGCCGAGCGCGGAATTATGTAAGTTATCGTGAATCGCATATGACCGTATTTTGACGTATATTTGATGCGCAGCATAAATCGACGGGGGCTCTCAGTGCTGTTCAGAATTTGTATTTTTGGGCTCGAAATAGAAATGTGTCGGTGTTTGTCTATGTTCATTACGGGGGGAGATTATGTTTCTACCCTTCTCTTCAGCCGTTTTCTCATAGCGCACGTCTCAGTGACGAGACAAGTCTGGAGAGAACGTCGTTAAAAGTTTTTCATGTGTGTCACATTCACTTTTTTTTCGTTTAAAAGTATATTATTGTTAACATTGTAAAATACTGTTATTTTCAATAATATATAATTATAAATACATAAATGTGTGCGTGTGTGTGTGTGTGTGTGTGTGTGTGTGTAAAATGAAAAAAATGAAAACAAATATCGTAATAATTTAATGCGTCAAAGTAATCCAGAGGATTAATATGTCCTACATATTCCATACCATTAAACATTAATGCAAATCCTTTATATACATGCAATCAAAGCTAATGCATAATCCAAAGTGCATGGGGCAAATCTTCAAAGCATCATTATCCGGCCCTTCCAACTCGCGCTCGTAGCATTATAAACCAAGATTGATCCCGAGATTTCCCGTTATTCCCCTGATACCCCAGCTTCGTTTATCCGCACCACCGCCGCGGCTCCGCATTGTCCGCTAATCCTATCGTCCGCGTCTTCCGTACATGCGACATGTGTGCACGTGTACATGTGTCGTGTGTGCGCGCGAGCGCGCGCGCGCGCGCGTGCTGTGTATCTGTATCATCTGGTTTCGAATCTCGCGTCTGCTGCACGAACTTCGGCATTTGCTGAATTATGCAGCGAGAATCTTTGGCCGCGCGCGAATAAATGATTCACCGAAAATTTCGCGAACAGTTTCGGAGTCACCGAAAACCGTCGCAGCTGTCGAGGCGCGCGAATTCCCGCGGGCGCATCGTGCCGCGACGCGCGACTCGATTTGCATGCCTCACGCGACAACGCGATCGAGAGTGCAAGTGCTCAAAATGCTGCGATCGGATTTAGGCGCAGCTGCACCGACACAGCTCCGGTTTAGTTCTGATTTAGAGATTACCTGATAATTAGAGAGTATCTGATAATTTAAGCAGCTATTGTTTTAGAGGGATTATAGTTGTGAGAAACGGGGAAACAAGTATTTCGTATAGCTTACATACATGACTATTGTAGCAAATTGTGTCTGTTACTATAACTGATAATGATTCAATAGGATTTTAGAATATTTAAATATCTAGATCACAATCAGTCGTCACAGGCAAGGAGATTTCGCATATTTAAATACATTTTTAATTTTAATTTTATCTTATTTTATTTTAATATCTCGTTACATTATTTTTCTTCAATATTCAATTTTATTTGTATCATCAAATACGACTTTTGCATATTTATTTACTTTATCCGATAAATGCCTTGAATCTGATTGTCATGATTATCAAATGCTTTGTACAGAGCAAAGATTTAATAGTGATAAATTTAAATCGCCAAGAGGAGCGGCCTGCATTGAGAGAGAGAAAGAGAGAAAGAGAGAGAGGTGTTTTGCAATTTTCGTCCAACGGCGAAAAAATTCCACAGATACTGTCGCCCGGAGCGGCGGCGACCGATCGATCGTCTTTGCGTCCACGAATAATACGCTCCGGATGAAATCACTTTAACGAGACGCTGTCAATCGCGGTCGAGTATCGCTCGATATAGTATATATAACTGCGTACTCTCTTCTGCCGCTGTGTGTGTATCGGTGCATCCCGTTTAGAAGTTCTCTCGAAGCGGCACTCCCGGGGATATTTTTACACCTAGACTTCGTGTCCGGGCATTCGTCAAGATCATCGAACCGCTCTTTTACCTGTCGCCCGACAGTGGGATTTATAATTCACTTTCTCCATCTCTCTTTCTCAATCACGTATAATTTCTTCGCTTTGACGTCGCAATTGCAATCAACAACAATAAATGCTTTGAATAAAAGCCCGATGCGATGATTTAGTAATTCAATTTACATTTAATCCCGATCGTTAGTGATTTTGTATTTCGAATAGGAGACGATTTTAATTAACATCAATAGCTTTACAGTATTTCACTTGAACAGAATGTAGAGATTAAGCATTTAGAAGGAATATAAAAATAATTCTTTCCATTCTCAAAGACTTATATTTCTTAGAATAACTTAATAATAAATATAAATTGCGGGAGAGGGGGAAACTGGATAGTAATAGTTCGGCACTGTGCAGAGAGAAGTAGCGGAGAGCTATGGTAAAAAATTTTCCTTCCGCTAATTTTCCTTCAATTTTATTTTCCCGTCAATCGAAGCGCAACGTGGAGCACCGTGACATTTGCATATTTTATTTAGATAAACAAAGTAAAAGGTGCAGTAATGATATATTATAAATAACCGCGGTGTGTTCCTTCGCAGCCGCAGAGAGATCGCGCGGTTATGTATTATTCGCATTATGGCATTATACACATATCACATATAGATGAGTACATATTCCCCGTCACTTTATCGGAAAACTCATTCAAGGATCTCCGTTTGTCGATGACGTTTATCCATGGCGATAATATGTCACACTGATACCTTGCACACGTATACATAAATAGCTAAACACCTGACGATGCGCTCCTCTTTGCAACGCGAGAAATTTATTTCGATTGATGGATCACCGCAGATTATTTTTTTAAATCCTCAACATCGGTAATTTGCTTCAAATGTGATGTTTTTTTTTTCAATTATAACACAAACTTTAAAGACAATCTGGCATTATTCATATAGGTAATTTTAGCAATTACGGTTTAAATCATTTGGCAGCTGATTTGAGTGGGATTAAATTTAAAAAATTTATTTTCTATGTAATTATATTATTAATTATATAAAAATATGAAGATCAGATTTTTCCAAATCATTTTATTTTTAATCGAGAATCCAAATTTTACAAATGAATTTTCCAAAGATTTTCAAAAGATTTAAAAAGATTTTCTAACAAACGGATAGTGAAACATAACTCGTCTTAATAAACAAGGTGAACTGTAGATCTGAAATAATGAATAAAAAAGATCTAACGTTGCTTCTGAGAAAAATATCTATAAAAAGCGACAGTGTTTGTCGTGAACGGATGAAATAACAGGATGCCGATGGCAAAGGGGGGATCGCCTATGTGCACGTACAAAACCGAGTGGGAGGCATCTAAAAATAGCTCGAACTCTGGGTCACGAAGCCGACATCATTTGGGACGATCTAACCTGCGATACTCCGAGAAACGGGCGTTTCACCTTCCTAAGGGAGACGCACGTGACGACGTAGATGAGCGATTGGGTTTACGAGGGAAACGATTATGGACGAGACCTAGAAAACTATGGATGACGTGAAATAAATCACAAGGCGGCGATAAGGTTGTTAATTTACGTGATTCAGTAGGATTCAATATTCCTAGTAAACAAGTAAATTATATGCATTAATGCTTTCGAACGCGGTGATTTTTATTTTTAAGCGATCATCCTTTTTCTTCGAGGTTGCGAAAGATTGGCTTGACTTAATATTCTAAGTGAATTTACACAGTCATTTATTATTTATTTCATTTTCGTACATATACGTACATTTTTTAATTATATTGATTTACATGCGTTATTTTCTATTTGTTTAATTAATTTAATCGATTTTGAGATGACTTGCAGAAAAATTAATAAAAGCACAGAAAAAATTGACATGCTTCTGTTCCTCGTTCGTGGTTTTCCTTCGTAAATATCAATTTTAGCTATTTCTGAAAAGGAGAAAACAAAATAACATAGATCGAGTTCGCCGATACGAGTGAACGAGCAATCGATTATCTCATTAAGCTCGAGAAAATCTCTGTCGCGTGCGACGATACGAGCGTGATTTGGCGTAGATGCAGCGCGCGCATTTAAGCGCAAATAATCCGCGTTTGCTCAGACGCTCGACGCCGATCCCGGGATTTCGGCTTTCACGTGGCGCGGGCGGAAATTCGCGCGCTCACCCGAGCGGAAGGTACGGATTTACTTAGACGCGTGGTTGAAGGAGCCGCAGCGGGGGAATTGCCGGGGGCCATAGTTCGCGGCGTTTTCGGCCGGTCGCCGATAAAGTGCATTCCGCGCGCCTGCACTCATTCGCCACGGCAGACGGAGACCGGCGTTATATTTGCCGTCGCACTTTGTAGCGAACGTTACGGCAAACTTTGCATTTTGGCAGCCGCCATAATGTTGGCCCGAGAATCGCCTCTTCGCGTGCAAATATACCTCCCCGGTACGCGCCTCTTATTTCGCCGCTTATTTCGGAGTAGCATCGTCCGATCCGCGTCGAAGGAAAGTCCCATTTGTCAATCTGTATGTTGATGACGATGTCTTCTACTTCATTTCTCTCACTTTGTGTGCAAAAGTAAGTCTGCAGCGCGAGAGTTTTCCAACTTGTTGAAAAGATAAAGTTTGCAGTCACCCTGTGTACAGGTTACTCTGTATAGATCACTTTATGCATTTTTCGATATACACTGTAAATTTTCTAAATATTTTAATTGAGATTATACGTAAAAATTCATTATGCTTTTCAATTTATGGATTTTGCCAGAACATTTATTGACAATTCGTTAAAGACGCCACTGTGACTTCGATTTTTTTTCTGGAAACACGGCTACCCCGCTTTTTGACGCTAAAAAATTCCATCTTTTTGCGGTTGCCATTTTTGTCGGAACGATCGGGTGTCAAAGTATACTATGCACAATGTTCTTTTTTCTCCCACGAAGACAATCGATCCTGCCACGTCCCAAACGAGACTCCCGAAAGTTCACAGACGACGTGCATTATCGGAATAGCTCGGCCTTGCTTCGAGAGCCTTCTCCTTCTCCTGCCGCCGATCCGAATGTCGGCTCTGTCTCATTTTCCCATTATCCGCATTCCCATTTATCTATCGTGCCAACTGGGTCTGGCTAAAACTATCGACCCAGCTTTGTTTTCATTTCAAATTTTCCTGCGACTTGGAATTACTCTTTCACGTTTCGAACGATCGTTAACTTATTATGTGAAAACGACAATACAAAAAGAGAGATGAATTGTAGAAATGTTACGTAGAGAGTAAGAGTAGATTTCGGAGAGCGAAGGACGTGGCGTTTTAGCAGCCGCGGCCCTGACGGCGGTTGTCAACCCTCCGAAGCGTCGACCTACTTTGCGAGCGTAGGTCCTCCCGTGTCAAGAAACAAAATTTCGTCATTCCGAATCGAAAATCGTATGGCTTTCTGTTCAAAGTGATTTGTAAGATAACTCGCAAGTTGCGTATAGCACTTGAAAAGGTCATCGTGTGGGAGAAAAGGTCAGAAGAAACCTCATTACTGATTACGTAAGGATGCCCGTGTATCAATTTTTTTTTTTTTTTTTTTTTTCAGAAAGCATAAACTCTGCTTTTCATCGTTGAAGAAATATTCAATGCCAATTATGAAAAAAAAAATCATTTCTTTCATAATTGGCACTTGAAAGTTCTCGTGCATTTCGTTAAGTGGTCTTACAAATGAAGTCAAACAATTCAACGACCATGTCCAATTTCTGCGTTTAGTTCGTCGTCTTTAATTGCTACGTTTAATAGATAGGTTGTTGCATATATGATTATATTATATTGACACTATAGCTGCGCACACGGAAGTATTGATTAATAGTTTAGCTAAAAATTTAACTTTTAACATGATTTAAAATCAATTTTCATACAATATGTCTATAGTATCTCGCATCTTTTAGCTTTCTATTAAACAATTTTGTTATAACTTTCATAAAATTTTCGTAATAAAAGATTCCAATTTCAAAATGTAGTTTACGGTAGTTTACCGATCTACTAAAATACTTTCCACTTCGAATTGCTGCATCTTCTGGCTTTCTGCAAAATTAGTCACTACATATATATTCTTCTTTCGAATTTCATCGTCGCCCAACGGCGACTCTCCGGAATAGAGCTGCTTCTTTAATGCCGCCGAGAGCTTCCTTCCGCCAAAATCGATCGATATCGCCAAGGTGAAATGTCGGCGGTCTTGAGGTAGCAGATCGCGTTGACAGAAAAGGAAATACTATTTCCTATTCGATTAGCTCGTCGCGACGACGGCGGCAGGGGCGCCGGCGGCTGCAGGTGAAAGACAAGTGTAACATCTATAATCGAAACTTCGATTTTGTCTGCATCGAAATTTGGCTGGCATTGAACTCGTTTCACAACGGAAAGTGGCATTAAAAATAGCGAGAGATACGCAAGCGTGTCTCGAAGGATATTCTGTATAAATTCTCTTTGCAACATAATTTCATTTTTTATTGTATTGCAAAATCAGATACTCCTAGACTTTAAGTTCTTTGATTGATGCTCTCTTGAAGAATTTCGAGTATCTTGTTTTATATATATATAGTTCAATTAATATCTTGACAGCTACATTAAAAATCTGAAGAAAATATAAGAAAAGCATAGAAATTAAATAAATCAAAATTAAATATTGAAATTGATAGTTTTATAGATTGATCATATCTCAAACAAAACTTTCTAATATTGTGTCTGATAGCAGAGTTTATGTGACAAATATAACAACCTTGTTTCTGAGTTTGAAACACAACGATAATCTGAAGATAAATGGCTCAGTAAGGTACATCAACTAAGAAGAACGAAAATTTATAATCTCCGTGTTATGAATTTAATTGCCGCGCGGAATTTCCTCGAAGTCTCGGTCGCTTGTCGTACATTTAAAAGAGTCCATAATTCCATCCGCGTAATATCGCGGATCAGCCTTTCGCGCTCGGGGATTATGTTAAACGTCGCGCATCCGCCTCAGACATCATATTTTTCCTTCCCAAGACTTTACTTGCCGAACACACCAAGTTAAGATATACCGATGGCGCTTAATCGCTCAGTTTTACCGGAGCTATTATAAAAATCCCTCCCCTATTAACTTTGCCTTTCTTAAATCACGCTGAAATTGAGCTTAACGTGCGCGATATCGGTTACCACCGTGATAACGGAACGTTCTTCCGATACGGTCTCCATGTGAATTGCAGCAAGTCCCGGTCATTAATCTCGCGCGCCATTTTCTTACGGTCCAATCTAATTCAATTAAAGTCACTCTAATGATGATTTCCAATGTAGACTTAGCGAAAAACGGAACGAGAGCAAGATAAATGTCTTCAAACTTCGTTGAAATGAAAAAAATATATCAAATAAAGATACCGCATGAATTTCAAATTTCAATAACAGCGATTCATAAAATATTGATCGGAGACGAAAAATTCATATAACTTCTTATTTAAAATAAACAGTTTTCGTATCATCTTATCTTTTAAAAATACACGATTTAATTTCTAATGGTATTCATTAGATGGAAACTTTTTATGGCTTCCACGTCATCGCGCCGACACGCTGGACAATTAATTTGTCAAGAAACAGGAACGGGTGGGTCGTGAAAATTCTATCGTCGCGTGTCCGACTTACATATGAAAATATCGCGCCTTTTTATCGCACCACGCCGCGAATGCTTTTTTAGCGATTCCTGTTGTCACCCGCAACGATAAATTCCCATTATTCTCGAAAAAGCTCCTCCCAACTCGGCCAGGCGCCACGCTGACACATTTGCAAACGAATTTTCACGCATGCGACAAATCCGTATTTTTTTCGCGTAACAAGCAACCAACGACTCTCTTTCTCTCTCGAGCGCGCGCACACGAAGAATAAAGTCATTTTTCCGTCATGCATCTTTAACGCCGATATTTTTTTTATCTTAATTTTAAAAGCAAAGTTTCTTTAACCAAGTTTCGAAAGTTTCGGAGTTTCTCTATCCGCGTTCGCGTCGTGAATTTACTCGCGTGGTGCGTGATCCCGTTTCGCGCAGAAGACTGCTGTCAGATACCGAGAGAGACACATAAAAATCGGGGAAATGATTTCGCCGCTGTAACAGTATTATGCATGCAAGAACGTACTCACGATTGCGATCTACATGCATAACACGTGCAGCCTGCTGGCGCCGTATGCAGTTCGCGATTCCCGAGGTCAATAGATCTCACCTTCGCGAACGCGATACCGAGGATATTTTACCGGGCGTAAAATGACGTTAATTTATTTATTTTTGAATTAATCAACTAAATAACAAAACTTATATTACTATGCGTAACCACGTTTACAAGTAAATGCGTCGTCATTGACTTCAAAAATTAATTTTTAACACCAGTTTCTTATGGTGAATCCATTTTTTTAATTCGCCCGCTAATTTAATAACGCACCGCGCATCATTTTTCTTCGCCGTAATTATATATATATTTTTTTCTCACATAAGCATTTGTGAAACAGGCAAAACTCGGGCGACCATGATTCTCGATTAAATTGATGGAACGATACGGTTGACACGACGATCCAGTCCCGATTCCCAAAACGACTCAGTTGATTGACCTCGAAGCTAAATTTACCTAGCGATCGCAACTAAACAGGCGCATACCTAGGTACTATCGACATATTTTGGCTCACAGTTAGGTGAATCTAAATGTGTATACATAACACGAATAGTTTGCTAAAATTTGCATCAAGCAGTTAGACAGACGATACTTAATGTTAATACCTACTTTCGCTTTAGAAAGGTATTCTCTCTTTAAATAAAATTCCTTCGTTAAATCGGAAGTATTTTTCCGCAAGCTCCTATCTATAAAACATTCCCAATTTACATAGAATAAGTTCTCGAATTCTTAAAATTCACTTAGAATTCGTTACGCTGCGTTTTAACTGTGTGGAAAGTCGATTAAACTGCGAAGTCTACGTGCCAAGAAATTTGCAGCTAACAGTCGCCAGTGTTTTTACAATGTGTGATGATTATGCGAACTCATTTTCATGAGAGTGAGAGACTGAGAGGGAAGCCGACCGAGTTTTCTCGATCCTTTGTGCCCGTTTCGCCGCATCGCTAATCGGAAAACGGATGCGGCTGCACTGACGGAGCCGGAGTTTAGCCGATGAATCAAAACGTAGTTTGTGTGTTGGCGACGGGTAATGTATCGCGTGAGGCTCGCCGAGTATGTAAAGAAGCTGCTGGCATCGCGCACACGTAGTAGTTTGAACAAACTACATATTGATAGCGCGCGTACCCCTCTCTCTCTCTCTCTCTTTCCCGGCGACACGTGTCGCGGTGCATAGCGAGCCGAGTAAATGCATCTGTCATTAGAGCGCAAAATAAGCGCTACCGTCATCGACTAGCTCGTCAGGAATTGGCCGAAGAGACGACTCGACTCTTCCCCGGATTGGCGCGAGGAGACCGCGCGAGAGACAAAGCATTTGCAAATTAACTTTGATTTTCCGCCGATAGGAAAACGATAATAGAATAATCTTTCAATTTTTCTTAAACTCGACAATGGACGAATGCATCATAAATGTATTCGTATTTATTTAATGCATTGGTCGCCAATGTTTCAAATGAAAAGTCCACTCTTCAAACTAATAAAAAACATTTTAATCATTGGTTTTTAAATGACATTTATTACTTTACTCACTTTACTGTTATTTAAAAAATTGTTAAAATACTATCTGTGTATGGATTTTATATTTATATTTATATGGATTATATGTACACGCGTGTATTCTATGGAAAGATTGATAAAAATTTAAAGTTTCGTCAAACCACATTGATTCAATATGCATCAACGTTATATGCAGCCAATGTGCTATCGTTAAATTTTCCGTTGAATTTTCCGAGACACTTTATACAGGAATCTAGTCATGACACGACGAGTGCAAAACAGAAAGATTCCGTGTCCGTGTCGTTCTTCATAAGACATGTCTGTCCATCGCCATCCGTCACTGTGGTGCTGACAATGAGTAGAAAAACACGGGAGTGTTCTGCCAGTGTTGGTGATCCTATCCTGTTAATGTAGGATCTTGTAGAATCGAATTATCGAATCACTCGATTGGGAGATAGCGTAATGAAATTCGTCAATTTGTTTTGTGACCGCACCCTCGTTAAGACACCTCGGGTCGGTCACGCCGCCACGCCGACTTATGTCTATTTCTACCAATGTAGATTAACTTCAATCTCGGTTTTATTTACTTTTTTTTTTTTCAAATTCTTAAAACTAGAAAAAAATACAAAGCAAGTTAAATCTGAATTAAAGTTAATCTACATTAGTAGAAACGGACATTAATGAAATTTATTAATCCAGCCGGTGCATATATTCCGCCGGGAGATTCGCGCGGGCGCAAGGTCACTCGGTGATCGGCGCTCGCGAGCGTTCTCAAATAGCAGAAAGCTCCTTATCTCTTTTAATAGTCCTTTTAAACGGCAATGCCACTCACTCCCTTTGAAGCTGTCGCGACGTGGACAGCTTTATCGTACCTGATCTTTCTTTATTATACAGCCTTCGCGCACGGTGGACCGGCGCGGCTTACCGCGAGGTAAGCCTATAATGCAGGAGGCATTTTGTTCAAAGCACCAATACGAAACGTTTAAAGTTGAAAGCAACTTTGAGAACCAGCTGCGAAGCGTTGAACGTTTAAAATAATTCACGAGCTTTACGCTCAAAAAGTATTTAGACATTTATTTCAAAAAATTTATATAATTGATCTAGAGGTGTGCGAATCAGGCATTTACATGGTCGAATCGAATCGAATCGAATTTTTATAACATGTTCGGAATCGAATCGAATCGAATCTGAAATTTTCACTTCGAATCCAATCGAATCGAATCTCTTTAATTCGAATACGAATCGAATTTAAATCAAACTTTTCCAGATTAACATTACATTAGGCGATTAATTCGAAATCGAACCATTGTTGATTCGAAATTCTCGAACTATTCGATTTCGAATCTTGCAGATTCGAAAACGAATCGAATCGAATCTACTGTGATTCGATTCGATTCGATTCGAATTCGAACTATTCGCACACCTCTAAATTGATCCTCTAACCGGAATATCGGTCATTATGACCGATAAGGTTCACACCAGTGGAAAAATAAATGAAACTCGTGTTTCTCTGGATTAGCGATTATTATGACGGGGTGTTCCATGTATCCAGGGGTGTTCCGGGTAGAGGGGTTAAATTATGTAATTAGAACATAATTTATTATGGACAATTATTTCTATAAATTTAGATTTTATAAATTTTATGCACGTAAAATATGTTTATTTATTATAATATGCATTTATTGCACTTTCAAATTTATTAGTTGATTAGAGAATTACAGCCTCATAAAGTATTCTTATTGCGTGAAGTGTTATATCATATTACTTCCTTTAATGAAAGCTTAGAGTCCGTTTCTCAGGCTTGATATTATTTAGCTTCTTTTCTCCGACAGCTGTATAATCTAATATGACACGATCTCGTGATTCTTAATTCAACCCTCTTCAATTTTCACAGAACTTGTTTCACGCGAGAAACTGGAAATCCATAATAACGAAAGCGTCGCGACGTCAAAAGAAAATAACGATATTGTGGATTTCGTTCGAATGTCTTTTTGTTTTATGGTAGGTTGGAGCTTTTACTCGAAAATTAATCAAACGCGCGGCGTAAAGATAGCGAACGTCTCGCCGGCGTCGGCGAACCCGATGTTCGACAGAATCTAGTTTAAAAAAAAAAACGAATCTCAATGTAAATTTCGCGGTACGGTTGAACGTAAACGTTTATCGTAAAACCGGCGCGCGAAACTTCGGAATGGGGCCGACGCCGTTCTTCTCGGAGCTGCAACTTTCAGAGCACTTTTTCGCCGCGCTGTTTATGAAACGAGTGTATTGGCTGAAACATCTGCCGGCGAAACGATTCAAGTGAAATGTGCCCGAACCCGTCTCTGCACACGCCATTCCGTCTTCGCTAATAATCTGTCGGTTGGTTAGTGATTGCGTGATCTCAGGAAGGAACAAATTCCTTTCGTAACTTAACTTTTTTTACATCATTTTAATTTATCTGTGATTATCTCGTCGAAACTTATAGATATGAAGTAGGAAGTATTCAAGAATTGTTGATTTTAATTTTAGCAACATTAATTTAAGAAAAAAGAATTAATTTTGACTGTCTTTCAACAAATTTAAAGATGATTATGATGATGGGCTATTTTAGGCTTATTTAAGATTTTAAGATTTGATTAATAGTTTTAAAATGAAATACATATTTAATATTTGCTTGAGTTGCAGAAAAAAAATTTATAATATCGCTATTATTTTCTTTTTTCTTTTTGGAATTTCTATCTTCTTGCCACGTTGTGTTTAAATTTGCACTTTACATTGCTATTTAATAATATTTAAATGTGTTTAATATAAAACGAAAAGAAAAACTATAGAAACGTTGATATTAAAATTTGAGGATCACCGACCTATTACAGTCTCGCCAAGTTAAACGACCTCGCAAAATGTTAGACACGAGAACGGGATATAGTTGTCTTATATAATCTCGTCAATTTCCTCTGAACGGTGCAACGATCGTGATCGATAAACCGGGGATTTTAGCAATCTTTGAAAATCACCAAAAGATCCAATCTTCCTCCCGCCGCTCTTTCTTCTGCTTCATCAACGAAAAGGATCATCTCGATAACGTGACACTTATCCTAATCTCATATTTCTTTCGAAATCCGCCAGCACCTCCACTAATATAAAAAAAAAAATCTCGATCTCCTTTAATTACAAATTAAGTGTATCCGTCAACGAGTTTCAGTAGCATGCTAGATCGCAATCTTCGCGCGTTTCCTCAAGAACCGATTCAAACGCGCGACGCTGGTCGTGCGAACCAACATTTAAGACCAGTATCTTGTAAAATTTCGGTCGACTCCGACGATCTCACGAAGATCCGTTAATTTTTGGCACCACTTCCGCCGATTCCCGACTCCGAGAGAACGACTGCCGATCTCTCCGTCGACTAACTCCCCTCTCGGGAAGGGGAAAGGTAGAAGGGGGCAGAATCGCACTTACCACATATCTTCCTCGGCGGCGGAGCACGACGATTGCGTTGCGTATTACGTGAGCCGCCGGGCGTATCCGCTCGTCATATCCGCGCGTTCACTCGCACTCGCACTCGCGCGCGGCCCCGCAAGATCGCTCACTGCTGCCGCGCTGCCTCGCCACCCCGTGCGAGAGAGAAAGAGGGAGAGAGAGAGAAGATTCGCCCTTTCCCTCCGCCTCGTACTTTCCCGTTTTTCCGGCCTCTGCGGTCCTCTCGATCGCGCCGGTTCTCTCTCCAGCCCGGCACCGCTTTCGTGGATTTACACGCAGGGCGCAACGCACCCTCTTCGCCTGAGAAGCTCCGCTTTCAGCCCTTCCCGCTCTCTCCGCGACGCGCGTGTGTATCTCTCACCCAACAACACCTCCCTCGTGGCGCTATGTCGCGGCCGCTCGCTACCTCCTGGACACAGCACGAGAGCACCCACTGTACTACAAGACCAACACCACCACCACCACCACCACCACCACCACCACCACCACCGCCACCACTACCACCACCACCACCTCCACTACCACCGTCACCAGGCACGACGACCGGTACACTATTACGATGGAAGACGTGGGGAAAACTGAGCGCGGGCGCACCACCGTCACACGTTCCGCCACCACTCCTTTTCGCTTCTTCTATTCAGCTCGTTCTCTCCTGCTTATCCCTCTCTGTCTCTCTCCCTCTCTCTCTTTCTCTCTTCTCTTTTTCTCTTTATAGACTTCTCTTTCCGTTCCTCTTCTCGCAATGTTCTATCTCCATCCTGCTGCCTCCTTCTGCTATCTCAGTCTCTCAGTTCTCTCCAACGCGGCCTCTCCTGCCTCGTATAAATTTATAAATAGATATCTAGGTGCGTTCTATTATATTTATATATCGCGGCTCTCTTTCTTGCGCACATACGCCAACGGGAGAGAGAGGGAGAGAGAAAGAGAGAGAAAAACAGAGCGCGACACCGCTCTCTCGCAGAGGTAAAGACCGATCCCGCGTGCGTGCGTGCGCGTTACGTGCTTCCTCTACATATACGGCATCCCCGAGAGGAGCGGCGCGCACCCTTCTCGATGTATCGGACTCTCGATGCGCGAAGCGGGATTCCCAGCAAATTAAATTCCCGCTCGGCGCGGAGGGAACCGAGAGGAAGAAGAAGAGGAGCTGACGACGACGTCGACGAGGGCGTCGAAGAGACGGTGTCTGCGATCGTCGTGTCGGATCAATCCCGGATTTCTTTCCCTTTTTTTTTACGCCCTCGCGCTTTTCGCTCTCGTGATAAGGACGACGATGACGACGGCAGGGAAATCTTCTTCGCCCTTTCGAATCTTCTTCTTTCCACGCGATCCCCAAGCTCCTCGCTCTCCCGTCCTTTCTCGCTACCTCCCCCTCGACCTCGCCTCCCTTCGCGGCTCACGGCGAGCAACCCCGATGTCACTGCACCGCTCTCTGTCTCGCTCGAGCACCCGTACGGCCAGTGCTCCCTTCTCCTATATATACGCGCATTCCACCGCGTTGGGGTCTCGCCCCGCGTACACGTTTCTCCTCGGTGACGCGCGCCGTGGGGTAGTCCCGAAACCGGCGAACGACTTCCAGCGCGGCGATCGACGACGACGTGGTCCGAACCGGAGCAGACCAAGAGCGGCGAATCTGTTTTCCGCGGGCGCGAAGCACACAGGCTGGACGGCGACAACGGCACACGACGGCACTCCACGCTCTCCGCACTCGGGACGATATGCCGCCGGCACGACGCCAGCGACGCCTGGCGTCGCGACGCCCACTCCCGCTCCCGTCCGCGGCGCGAGACGCCGCGAGGCGACGCGAGCGCGTGCGAACGCTATAGCCGACTCGTAGCGAGGGTGGCGGTCGTGTGAATGTGTTTCACCAGCCCCCGTGTCGGAACAGTGACGGATTTAAAGCGGGACGCTTGGAGAAAACGGAGTGTATCTCACTTTGCATTTTACTTGTCAAATTTACAAAGATATTTATTTTCAAGTTGTTCTCAACAATAATTCACAATCGCGACGTAATATCTTTCTCTCTTCGCTAGTTTCACGTCTGCGTCTCAATGTCTTTCCTCGGGTCGTCGGTATGTCAGTAGTTATCGCCAGTAAAAATCAGACAAGTGGTAAGGACCATATAGGGAGTAGCCAGTAGCACGTGATCGTCCGTAGTCAGACGCAAACGCAGTAGTAAAACTAATTCATATATTCTTTCGCGCAACCCAGATTCGAAATTTGTCATCTTTCCATCCAGACAATTTTAATTTACATCTTTTGTTTTATTTATGTGCGATTAATTTATTAAACTGTATAAATATCAAGATCAGTAAAAAAAAATTTATTACAAAATTCATTCCAATTGATATATTTATATATAACTATATACTAATGCGATGTAAGCTTCGAGCGAATAGATTACATAATTACAAAGTTATATAACTTAATATAAATTACATAATTAATGCAAATTTTTCTTTGCAGTATAAATCAGATTACTATTGTCGCTGCTGCATTGTAATTTCTATGATGAATTTGATATTTCTTGCAGTAACAGAGACATCTAGAAACGTCCTTTTTTCTTGAACTTTTTCAGTAACAAGCCTTTTAGAAAAAAGACTGTATTTCCCTCGTGAGATTTTCATCAATTAGAGCGCGGAATTGGCGCTGGAACAAGAAGAACGAGATAAGTAATGGAGACGGAAGATACATGCGTGAATCGGCGGACCACTCGCGTAAGGAAAATACTTCCTCAGAACGACGACGACGACGACGACGGTCGGCGGAAAAATTTATTTTCGACCTATTTCAGTCGACCCACTTTCGCATGTCGCGTGAGGGGGGACCGTCGAGTTTACTCTCTGTAGCTCGCGGGGCACAGAAGCGGATGATTTAGCAAAGAACGCCTCGCTCTTTATCGCGCATCATCCTCTCGCCCTTTGCAATGAAACGTGATTATCGTAGTTGTTCCCTTCGATGGGGAGAAAAAGAGAGAACGGCAAAAGTAAAATTAGTACAAACAGATATACATATGTCGGCGGCAATATAGAAATTAACTATAACAGAATTCTTACGCACATGAATTTATTTTTTTACGTAATGTAACTAAATATTATATAAATTATCTATAGATACGTTATAGATTTCTCTGTACGTATCTATACCTACACATATAACTAACAATTTTATTTTTTACAATTGCACACGAATAATCTTACTTTCTCAAAATGTGAAAAGTGTAATTATTGTTTCAGACAGTGGTTCACGTAAAGCGTAGTGAGTTTAACGTACGGTAAATTTCGTAAAAAGATAAAGTTATAAGAGATAACCATTTACGTTTTTCTGCGAGGTTTGGCTTCTTCGGGTCCGATCCAGTTTAAAGAGTGCATATTCAGTCGTTTAGCGTTACACAGGAGAGTGGAATTTATTTGCTAAATGGGGGATCGAAAATCGGATAAGCTTGTTGCTTTGATTTCTTCTCACGTGTCAATACTTCGTACCTTTCTACGTTCCAAAAGAATTGCATTCATCTATCTTTAAGTAAAAATTCTGTTAACAAAGAAGTGTCGCTGTATAATTGGTATTATTACTGTTAACAGAAATAATAACTGAATTATTATTTCAATAACTGAAATAATAATATATATAACGTTACACATTAAATAACAATTTTGTGAATAATAACGAATGTTTTATTCAAACAGCCTCAAACTATTTGTGGCAGATCCGAGAGGACTAGGAAAATATTATTATCGTAATAAGACACAACGCAGAAGATTGAATTTAATATAAACTTCACGAATAAAATTTTATCAGATAAAATTTATTAAACGATAATTGTTTGCAGAATAGCACACGCATTATGCCTCAGGGAAATTAGGATGAAACGTAGCGAAAAGTCGCTCAACATTATTGTTATCGCGTACATTACTGCGTATACATAAGGGATGCGTATTTTTATAGGATATACATATACGATCGATCACGAAATTACACTGTAAGAAGTATTAGTTTATACATATATACCTATAACGGACAGTTTAAGTCACTCTTCGACTCTCTGCCACGCGTCCTCTCTTTTTCTCCCGATATTATGTAAAGTCGCGGGGACAGAAATATTATCCATAAAAAAAAAGAACATTGGCAGTGCGACGGTCACGCGACAAAATAAGAACTGTCGCGCAACCAACGTCGATCTGCCACTATTCGCTGTGAAAAAAACTGAGCAAATAAATATCAATAATTATTGAATTTGATTGATCGGTATGACGATCAGGAAAATTTTCAATCGTTGAATTAAAATGAGTATATTAATTGCAATTAGATATTATAAATTATATAAAGTATTAAGTATCGTTGCCGGTGATAAAGGAAAAATATTTCCGCGAAATGAATTAATTAAAATCAATGCGAGTAATTGCCGCGTTGTTATTTTCACTGCCTCTAATCTGTGTAAAAATATTGATATCAGCATTCATTATCAAACGATGCGACCTGTTTCATTTTGATTAACTATATCGATCTATCAATTCAACATGAGAACGGCATTCGACAATGGGGTTCGTCAACATTTCAACATAGGGTAGAGCAATTATTTCTAGGGCCGGACGGTGTGTGCGGCCGCGGAGAGAATTTGCTAATAGTTCCCCCCGGTAACCGCTTCCTATCCGGCAGCTACCGCGGTCCAGCAGTGTGCGGTCTACCTCCGGCGTCTTCCCTAAATATACGATCGGTCGGCGGATAACGTCCCTGACTGCTAAACGCCACGCGGAGGGGACTCTCGCTGCGAGATCGACCCTCTTTGCGCGCGTCGTTGTCTATCTACAGCGGTATACTTGCGCTGCATAATGGAATCATGTAGGTCACACCCGGCGAGATGTGTGCGTGTCAACACAGCGGCATTCGCGCGATGTTGCCCGTAACCGACCGTCACGCAATAATAGGCGTACACGCCGACGATTTAATATTATCCGACGACGAAGCGCAAACGCGCCGCCTCGTCTCGCCGTTGTCTCCTCTCCTGCGGACGGCGAGCCAGCCTCGCGTGATTCCCATTTCGATCCCCCGTGCTGATGACAAAAGGAGCGGTTGGAAAGCGTTTTTAATCGCGCCCCGTATACGTCGTTCCCACGATTCTGGCGGGATTGACACCGAATGGATTCTGATTGATCAGCTGCAGTAACGTAAACGGGGAAAGGGAAATTAATTCGCCATGTCGATTGTGTGAGCGAATTTGAATCGATCTTACTCGTAGGAAAATCGAAGCCGTGTCTTATTACTTTTCTCGTAAAAGTTCGCATCGCGATATTGGTTCTCGAACGTCACTTCCTTTAAATCGCGTCGGAAAAACTTGAAGCAGATAAACTCGAGGCGATGAAAGATAAGCTCCCACTTGGAAAAACTTAAATGGATACAAATGTACCACCTTCCTTCCGCGAGATTGCTTATGCAGAATGAAATTAGATAATTATATACAACGTTGTACAAACGCCCAGCGTTTTATGCGTCAGCCGACAATTCTTGGAAAGCATTCCCGACGTGTTCGCGACGTTATACACGCGATTGCTATTTACTAGGCGATGCGTGTAACGCGTTCCCGTTTAATCGACCGCGAGAGAGAAAGAGAGAGAGAGAGAGGTCCGGAAGTCGCGTTAAAATTCCGCTCCGCAGCATCCGCGCCCGCAGAATGCGCGCGCGGAATGCATACACGGGTTTATTCTCTATCTGATGAGCAGTCAATTCTCGCGAATGAGTCCTGTCGGCTCTCTTCGCTGTTCGCGCGCTTCGCAATAATAGAGGAAAAGTTGGTCGAACTGTATCGACTTTCCGGAAAGCCGTGCGAGAGCCGTGTATTTTAGTAGATGACGGTACATTGTTAGTATCCCCTTGAGTAAACGTTATTTATCACTTCTCCAGCCGGACCACTAATATAACAGGCGATAAAATGAGGCGAACACCGTATAAAGTGGCGTCAAACTTATCGATGACTCGATTGATCGAGTCTAATTTCGAGCAAAATTTATTGTCCGAGCATCCCTAGAGAACATTAGGACACATCATAAAATCGTCCAAGAGATATCTTCAAATTACATAAGTGTCTCATGGAATTTTCACAAAGACATTTGTATATTTTAAAAAAATATTTTAAGTCCCGATTTATGACGTCTTTGAAACTATTTTAAGATGTCTTAAAATGTCTTATTTAGAATCTTTTAGACATTGTATTTTAGACATGTATAATTTCAGTCAGTAATATAGTTTAAATAGTAATATATGTATTTATAGACAAAATAAGAGAAACTAAGAATTAATAAAAATTTATTGATGACTCGTGAAATTAAATTAAATTGTGGTTCGTATCATTTACTGTGTTTAAGTTATACAGTTAAAAAATCATAATTATTTTTAGTAACAATTTGATACGTGTTAATGTATGATTTTTTTTAACTATGTAACTTTACAGTAAATGATATGAACCACAATTTAATTTAATTTTACCAATCATCAATAAAGTTACTGTTTACTTCATCCTGTAAGGCGCAAAATTTGAACATATTTCGAGAAAGATCAAGATATAAAGAATGTAAAATTTGAGCTGATAATTAGACGCAATCTTTCATTTAATCATTTTGAAAAGAACAAAAACTACAGCGGAAAAATAGAGCCTGAAATGACTGAAGAGACATAATTACGTTATGCGATTCATTTATTATGATTCCTTAATCCGTAGAAAATAATAATGACAATGTACATTTCTATATATCTGTCGCTCAACAAATAAGATAATATGTATAATTACAATGTACGCGCCGCGCGCGGCTGCGAGTCTTCTACGAGAGAAAAAAAAACTTCATCTGCTTCCCTCCTTTTTTTTCATCTTTCTTCCTCGCTGGGCGGTTCTCGGAGGAGAGACTCACAAAATATCGTCCTCCTCGATTCGCAACGATTCATATTATACGAAATTCGCCTATAACAATGATTATTTGCAGCGCAGGGGATGCGACTTTTTTATGCGACTCTTCTTACACGCCTTACTCTCGCGAGCGATTAATCGAAACGTACGAATTAACATCATTCTCCTAATGGCAGTGAGACAAAAATTCTGCCGATAACGAATGAGGTGGGAAGAGGGGGGGAGGAGAGGAAGCGTTGCGTGCGACGGATTGCAGAAAACAAAATGATATCGCTGAATGATGAGAAATAAAATGTTGCGATGCAAAACTTTTGTTGCGAATAAAAGAAGAAATTCGAGAAATTTTCTCCTTTCATATCTGTTCCCTTTTCTCCTTCGTCTTTTCTCTCCCATAACTTAAAAAAAAAAAACGTTTCGAGTCGATTGCGAGACTCGTTGCACAATCGCATGCAAATCGCGAATAAAGGGAAAATCGAATGGATCTTCCCTCGTTCGCTTCTCATACGAAATATCTCGAAATGGGCCGCTACGATCATGCAGCGTTGACGAACCATTATGATTACGGTCAAGCTGTATCGGCAAACAGTTATTGAATTATATATTATATCGCGCTTCTTAAGTGATTAGATATAGTCTCATTTACAAATTCATGTTACATATTTTTAGACCCCTTTAATTTCAAGTGATCTTGAAATGATATTAAAAATTAAAAACAGGATCCTCTTTCACACACATCAGTTTTAATAATAGAAAATCAATTACATATAATATAAATAATTATTTTTTTTAGACGAGAATCAGACAGTTTCGTGTGAACACATTTCTTTCTATTTAATTAACTGACTTATCAATTACGATCAATCGCTTGTTAATTATTAATTACTCGAATGCACCAAATCTCCTATTGTTAATTAAAATTGTTATCAGCTGCTATCGGTTAATGCTCCTCAATTTATTTTCCAATTAAATTTTCTTTCTACATAGAGATTTGGAATGAGCTAAGCAATTGCTAGTTATTAATTTTTTTACGGTGCAATCAATCCTAAAAATGCTGTCCATTAAAAACATTATGAATGAATTAATTTGTTTTTTTAAATTTATTATCCTGATATATATTTATATAACGTGTGGGGGAAAGAGGAGTAAGATTAACATCTTCTTTATAGGATTTATGAATATCACAACTATAGTTGCACTTTTTGCTGGTGAAAAGGACTCAATTCGGCGAGAATTGCTCATGCAAAGATTTGGCGAAATAGTAAATAACATTAATGAAGAGTGCAATAATTTAGATTAACATTAATTAAAATATTAATATTAAATTTAAATTAATTTTATTATCCCGCACTTTCATCTTCGTACAACTAATCTATTATTGTAAATGTGCAATAAATAATCAATGTACAAATGATTTTTCTATAATTCTGTGTGCCCATGTGTTTTACGTGCGAGCAATTTTCTTCGAAAAAAAAAATTAATGAACCGTATAATCTATTGTTTTCTGCAGTACGAATTTTTCATCGTTATATACAGCACAAAGCGAAATCATTTCTTACAATTCCCTGTAGCTCGCTCAGTGCGTAACGATAATTTTCTCTTTTATTATTTAATTTCTTTGTATCATTTTATGTTAATTCACATATTAAAAATACCAAATGACATTGGCATTAATAGCATTGGACAGTAACGGCCCATTCGTCCAGTAAAATCCAGTAAAAGAATTTTAACTCTAATGAACAAGTATCGCACGTGCGTCGTAGAACTTTTATTTCATACGAAACTCTTTCCGAACTTATGCAATATCACATTTCTGATTTTGAAAATTTCAGTGATCTCTATGGTGAGTGTTCTAGCAACGTGAAAAATTGGATATCGGATTGGAAATGAAGTAATACTGCTTTGTAACGATTTTTCTTAAACACCGGAGATCAATCTCCGATTGAATTATCTAAAAAAGATTAGTCTCTTGACTCTGAAACTTTTAAAATAACGATATTACTTTCTTTCCAACTTGACAGAAGCAAAGCTCGCATTTTTTTTCGTTATTGAATTAAAAAAAATATCTGATAGTTTATCTGATACAGAATAAAATTGCGCTGATTTAACAAATTTCAAATAATACAAGTTTTTGTTTTTCCAGTCCTCACGTATCATACTTTCGATGAACAGAAACGATGTGGAACAGATGATGATCTCTTATGCGCAAGCATGCATTTTGTCCCCTCGTTTACTATGTGAACATTCTGATTTTTCTAACGGCACGTAATATAACGAAAAACGTTGCCGCGAATGAAACCCTCGTTCTTATTTCGTTACTACAATATTGTGACCTCGGTGTATTCCGTATACAATGGTATATGCAATGCGGTGCCTGCCTGCGACTCGCATCGAAAGACATTGTTTAATACACCGAAATATATATATATAAACTTATAATATATGTATAAGCAATATTTACAAGGTTCTCCACATGATATTTTTGACCCTTCGTTCGAGAATAGCGATTATAAGTGCTAACTAATATTTAGCTAAATTTTTTTTTAATTATCAGTTAGATAATCATTATTATACATAGGGATCCTCCTCCTCCTTCGTCCTTTTTTTTCCATTTCGGAATACCATGGAAAGCAGCAATAATAAATTTCATTACAAAACGATTCTACTGAGATACAATTTAGAAGATTTAATTTGACGTTGTCTCATGAAGTACAAGATCGACGCAATCTGTTACATATATTTGTCAAGATATAGTCTGTCAAGAAACGGTTAGCCAGAGAAAAAGAAGTGCGGGAAGAAAGAGAAATTTTTCAAAAATCATCTTATTTGGGAATCAGATTAAAGATATTCTTGATTAAAGAGGGCGAAACTTTCGAAAAATAATAATATCAGTTTGGCTCCAATTGAATCACTAAGTGGAATTACATCTTTAGTTATGCTAGAGCACTTCGTTAATCTCTATGGAACTGTATGCCCGGATAAAATATTCACACGTACCATGACACCGACTTGTACGCGATATTTAACTCTACATGGATGAAACGTGTGCGCGCACGATCTAAAACTTTACCTACGCATTTTCTCACTTACGATAGGCCCTCAGAGATTCGTTGTTGTTACAAGAATAAGACAGATAAGATTTAAATAACGGTGACTACAAGACAGAGATAGAGAGAAAAATAGAGAGATGAAAGATACAAAGATAGGCAGAAAATGTAACGATGCTAGTTTCTACCACTAAATCAAGTTTAATCGTGAAAACTATCTTCAAGTTCGACATGAACTCGCTGTCACGTGTCGCAGGACGAGGAGGCCTAACTTTGTGGATGATCTTTCATTTTTTAATTATGTTTAAAAAGATAGTCTATATCATAATGAAATCGATATTACACGTCATGACGATGGAAGGGTGGGGAGGGGAGGGGGAGCGCAAGTCGAAGGAGCGGCGGCAGGTAGAATTATAGCTGTTAAGAGTGCGTTAAATCGATGGTGCGAGTCTCGTTCCCGAGAATCAAGCGTAATCTTTTCATGGGCGGCGGCGGTGGATCGAGGTTCAATTCGCGCGACTTCTTATGCCGTCTCTCGCGATCTCTGCTCTTGTGCTTCTTTCGGCGTTTGCGCCTCTCCAATCCCTCGACGCGCAACACCTCGTACTCCGGCTCGTAGCTGTCCTCGCTCATACCGCTGGTGCCGGACTCGACGATGTCGTCCAGCACGGGCGATCGCTTCATACGTAACGTCAGCTTCAGCCGACCGCCGGTCCTCTCCGGCGTGACAGGACAAACTCGACAGTCGCTCGGATTGCTCGTTCGCCATTGGCACTCGGACGGGGTCGTGCTTGACTTTCGCGTGCTGCCATTGTTCTCGTAGGCTGTCAATCTGAAAGAGGTCAAATCCTCCAATTTACCATTTCGACTTAGAAAAGAGAATCTTCTAAAATACATTTCTAAATTACAGATCTCGTTCACACGTTTGTTTTAAGTGACAGAAATAATTTTATATACGATATATTCATTGCATATTTACCGCTCCAAGCTCCTTTCAGCATCACAGTTTCCTTTCGATTGAATATCGCTATTGGATTCCGCGCTACGTTCGCTCTGCGCCACGGTTGGAGGCCACGGTTCTTCTCGAACCAGCACCGGTGGCTCAGCTTTATTGTACTCGTCATTGCACTGCATCTCCTGCACAGGCGACATCGCTATCGAGGAGGACGCGTGACGAGATTCGTGCTTGCCACGTCTTATTATGGACAGTATGCCGATATCTTCCAGATTGCTCTCCTTCTCGCTGAACTCGTAGATATCGCCCTGAATGCCCGAATCGTCGTCGGCCTCTCCTATCTCGGCTGTCGCCGATCTCTGCCGATCCCTCCTTTGACTCTTGATAGATTTGTTCTTGCTCTTCCCCTTGCCGTGACTCTTCAAATCTTCCTGAACACCCTCCAACAATATCCCGAACTTGGACTTGGCGCTCGAGAGTTTCTTCTGCAACTTGCGAGACGACTTCGAGAACGCGTCTAAAGCGTGATCTTTCCGCCTGGACGTCGATCTCTTTATCAACGCGGGATCGTGATTGTCTTCTAAATTCGTATGGCTGGTTAGACCGCTATTATAGTTCATAATCTGTACGTTATTAAAGACCATCGCGTTATTTTCGTCCATAATATTTATTCTGGAGTCCATCTCCGTTGCGCATAACATCGCGGGTCTGACGCCAGACTCGACGCTCTCGACGTACGTATCACTTTTCGTCACAATGTCCTCCTCTTCTTCCTCTTCCTCTTCCTCCTCCTCCTCCTCCTCCTCCTCTTCCTCCTCCTCCTCATTCGAAACTGTATTACTATAACATTTGAAAACGTTTTCGCCATTCGCTTCCGCTTCCACAACTCCCTCGGAGCTCAATCTACAAAACTCGACACTGTCCGAGCGAGTCGCCGCCGACACGTCGACGGCGATCGGACTCTCGCAGCCTTCACTTTCCTCTTCTTTTTCCACATCGTACTTCTGCACCACAATTACTTTCGCAGAGTTCAAATCGCAACATTCGTCATCCGACCGAGAGCTCATCTCGTGCAAGATGTCGTTCTCTCGAAAGTTAACCTGCAACGTTTTCTTCTCTTCGATCAGTGGCGACGGCGAATTGTCATCGTCCTCCTCGTAAGACGACTCCTCGTTCGGCGTCTTGCGATCGTCTTGCTCGTCCGTCGAGGAAAGCCGCTTGCCATGGGGCTTGGAACGTTTGTTAACGCAATTCGCCTGCTCGTCCGCGCCAGAAGAAGGATCGTTCTCGCCTTCCTTATGCCGCACGGGTGACAAAGAATGATGATAGTCCCTCGAGCGACAGTTCGTATCCTCGGGAATCGATTCTACGGTATGTAAGCGTTGTTGCACATGGGCTTGAGATGTAGAACTTAATCGGATTGAATCACAGACGTTTGTACTATAATGTCCCTTTTTGTAATTGGAAGAATTAATATTATCTGTCTCAGAATCGACTTCCGCGGTGAGATCCGGTATTCCCCGTTCGTCCTCCACCAAGTCACTATCGCCGTTCGATTCACCGGTGTCTTCCATCTCCGTCAGTCGCAGCGGGCAAGCGTCTTCGTTTGATCCCGCCGCCACGGTACGCTGTCGTGGTTGTTCCATGCGGAAATCGTGATCCACCTGCGACGCGTTTGTCGGACGATGCTTTTGCAATCGCGAATACAAATTCTCCTTGTGCACCGGTACTCTATCGGAATCCTCCTTTCGATGACCGATATCCGCCACTTCCGTGTCTTTCACAACGGGATTGCTGAGACAGGGCGACGCGGACTTCACACCGACCTTTCCTTTCTTCGATTCCGTTCTCTTGTGAAGTCTACGACAAGTCAAAGTTAAAGATTAATTTAAAAATAGATAAAAGTAGAACATCTGTTCGCACAAAAAAAAAAGGAGCTTAAATAAGTTACCTGGACGCTCTGAGCGATTGAGTATTCTTGATGGCACTTCCGTCACCGGTATTGCCGTCAAACTTGCACAATTGTTTGTTACGGAGACTCCTCGTGACGGAAGTCGCGATCGCGGAGGGATGCGGTCGAGTCTGCAGCATATTCTCGCCGTTGTTGATCGTCGGCTGCTGATTGTTGATATCCGAGAAACGGCAGCCCTGCGCGATCAATAACTCGGCATCGTACTTGGTGAGTCCTTTGCGTCGCAACTCCTTCATACTGAGAGATTGCGGCGCGACGGCCGTATTTCCGACCAGGACCGCGTTTCGCTCGGTGAGGGCAGTATCGGCTTGCTGTTTATTCCTGTTCAATGGCTGCTGCCGATGCTTAGTTCGATTGATTCGATTATCTGTTTCTCTCAGACGATAGCCTGAAAAATAGAAAATAGAAAAAAATAGAAGTAACTGTCCTAAAAATATGGCGCGTGGCATACCAGACGACATCTCCTCGCCCGGCTTTTGGCTCGCGAAAGCGCCGGTTCCTCGCCTCTCGCAGGTCTCGCACTCGCAGTAACAGTTGCTATCGCCGAAGAAATCCTCTCCATAGAAGCATGTGATTTCCTCACCCACCTCGATATCGCGCAACACCTTGACACACGCCGTGTCTCTTCCCGTCGCCACAAACTGCGAGAATAATACTCTTGCATTTACGTAATAATTCTTACGCAACCACGCGATCGAATTTCGGACGTCCATTACTTTACCTTGCAGTTCGCTCTACAGTCATGGTTTATGTATGCGGCCGGTCCCAACCATAATTGGGCGCAATTCTTCCGACAACTAAACATCACAGAGAAGTCATTTTTCCCAGGATGCAGCAACGCCGCTTCCTCCTGTAAGCAAAAGTAAAGATGTGTATCAGTAATAGAGATAAAAAAAAAATGTAAAAAATCACTCGAATTAAAATTTCCTTCTTTATACACTTTCGAAAACTCAAACCTTTTCACTCAGCTCCGCTATGCAACCGACGAGGCAGGAAATTTTGTCGTGCTTCATCCATTTTTTGGTAGCGCATATCTTTGCACCCTTTTGTCCCTCCAGGCTGTATCTGTAACACGGCTCTATGGCAAAGCCAGAATCCTTGTCGAAAACTCGTAGATATCGCTTGATCTGTAAAAGAAAGTAACTATTACACACACACACACAGTTTATTTTTCTTGTATCAAAAAAGCAATGCAAGTTTCGTGTTAAAATAAGACAGAATCTGATTGTAAAGCGGTTGTCACTGCAACTGCACTCTATAACTTACGTGATTCTCCAGATTGATTTGCTGCTGCTTGGACTTTGTGTGAGGCAGCCGTGCGCCCCAGTCTCCACCCATCAACTTCTTGTATGCCTTCTCATAATTTTGATTTTGAATAAATTCGCAAATAATCTTTCGGAGATCCTCCTTGTTCGCCTTTAACGGTCTGTACCTGTCGAACGGAATGGAATTTTAGCAAACAATTTGTACAAATGACTTTGCACGTTCGCACATCGGTTTCGGTCGAACGCAATGGTACCTGATATTCATCTTGTGGGTGGTAAATCCTAAATAGGGATCCAGCACGAGGGATGTAGCCAAGTCGTCATTGTCGGAGAGCTCTTTGGGTGTCATTCCACATCCTCCACCACTGTTGGGTTGCATCTTTGCACCCACCGTGCCACCTAACCTTCGCTCCTGCTTTCTCACTGCAGTTGCTGAGGTCTGAATCGGCAAGCAGTAATCCACCACCATTCTGCGACGCTGACTTTCACTGGACAGACAATGAGGTGGAACGTGAAGGGAAAAGAAATAAAAAAAAAAGAGGACACTTCTGCGAGAAGAGATTCTTCTCCCTTCTCTAATTCAGCTGCGGATTAACAGGTTTTCCCAAAAGATTTAGGTTAACGTACGTTTAACGTATCCTTAGTGTATCTCTTTTCAATGTATTGGAGGTTAATGTATCCTCAGATCAAATTCTATCGGGACAGCGGGCTTGGTGGTGCGCGTTGCATCGCGCTATTGTCCCGCGCGGCTTTCCTGAAGCGACCGAACCGACCAATTCGGGAGGAAACGCCGTCGGACCTACGAACGGCTCCCATAGATCCGCAAACGTAGCTAACGTAGGACGCGAACGAAAACGTAGGACACACGGATCCGCAACGCCATGCCATGCACGAATATACGGGCATTGTCCAGTTTCCCGCGACCGACGGTTCCCGTCTACGCCTAGGGAGATCTAGCGACGTTTCTCAAAGGGATTACGCTCCGCGCCGTCCGACAGCATCGCGCTTCACTTAACGTAGCCTACTCAGCTGTTACTCAGGTGTCAAAAACACTGCTCGGCACGGTCAACACTCAACCCTGTCTACTCTCCCCTCCTCCCTCCCACCCTCCCTCTACCCTTTCTTCCCCCGGCCCCTGTCCTCCGCCCTTTTAAACGCACACGCCCGATTCCTTTTTCCGCGACGTTTCACGACGACAACGGGAACGTCCTCGCATCCCACCGCGACCTGAACCTGACCCTGAACCTGAACCCGGAGGGCAAACCAAGCCCAGGTCGAAACGAGGAGCCGCCCGTCGAAGGTGGAAGCGGGCCCCGACCCGATGTCCGAGCCCCGATACCGTCGCGGACGGGTTCCTCAATAAACACGCCGTCTCCCGAACGAGCCCCGTGAGACGCGACGTCGCGGCGGCAGCGTCGTCTCGCCATCAGAGTATTCGGAGCATCGGGGTTGTGTTCTCCCCCCCCCTCCCCCCCTCGGAAGTCAGCGCCACGGACGGGACGAGCCTCGTCGGGTCCCTTCGTATCGACCGGGACACGACACAACGGCGGTGGCGGGCGGCCTATAGGCGTACCTATAGACGCGCGTCGACATAACGGTCCCTCTCTTTCTCTCTCTCGCGGCGTCTCACCGTCGTCCTAGGGCGAGGATGACGACGACGACGACGACGACGACGGCGGAACGCCGTACGCAAGAACACGGGATTAAATGGCGGGGGCGGAAGAGGAAGGCCAGGCCGTACGGAACAGAGGCCGTGCGATGTTCTTTTTTTCCAGGACGCACACACTCACGCACACACGTACACACACACATACACACATAGGGTGGCCGTCGAGCGACGGCGACGACGGTCCGTCCGTCGACGACGCCGTTACTTACCGCGAGGATGCTCTCCCGAGAACGGACCTCTCGCATCTTGTGGTCGGTTGGGCCCCTAAAGCTAGAGCGGCGCGGCGACGTGCCTCACGCGTCGCGGCGGAGACGCGCTCGCGGTAGCTATCATGGCTGGGCAGTATCCGTACGAGGAGGCTCGGGAGGATCGCCACGGCACGATGCGATCACGGCGGCGGCACAATGAAAGCACACAGCACAACGGCGGCGCGGCAACACGGTGCGTTGCAATGCGACGCGACCCACGGCATACACTTTCCCTCTAGCCCTGTGGCCCGTGCCCGTCTCTCTGGCCCGTCTTCTCAGGCGTGTGTGCGTACGCAACGTGAACGTGCGCTCGGCACGGTGCTCACTCTCCGTTCTGTTCGTTATACCTGTTATAACGTGCGCTGCGCTCTCGCAACTCGGCGCGACCCAACGAACGACGACGGCGACGGAGCCGTCGGCCCGCGTCTCCGGCGGCGCGCTTTCGACCTCCCGCTTCCGCTTCCTCGTGCGAGAAACCGAAAGATGTGATGAAACGGAAAAGTAGGAGATAGAGAGAGAGAGAGAGAGAGAGAGACTGAGAGAGACAGAGGTCGGATGTCAATCGCGGCCGCGAGGCGAATTCATGTTTTGGGATGTCGTCGCGACGTCGTGCCTAACCGCGGGGCCCCGCGTCTCGTCCGGAACTGCCCCCGTGAACCAGGCCGCAACGCGATCCGCGCCTTGGCGATTTCTTATTATTTTTTTTTTCTTCCCTCCTCCTCTCGCGTCGCGACGCTCGCGTCGTTGTGCGTACCCGGTTCTCGCGGAACCGTGTGTGCCGCATGAAAAAACGATCGCGGATCGCGTCGGGATTCCGCTGACGCGGCCGCGAAATCGTCCGCGTCGCCGCCTCACCGTCTAGGGATTCGGCCGACACAGCCGCCTGGAGACTTTTACTCGCACGGGGACGCGGCCCTGCCTCGTCTCCATGGCGACCCGCCTGCGTATCCTGCCAGGCGTTCCATCCATCTATTCTTAATAAAAATCTCTCGCTATTTTTTCTTGCACTTTTTCGTATGCTATAGCAATCACAGCGGACGATTTTCCGTCTGTTGCTTTAAAAAAGCAAGATTCTTTCGCGACGAAACACGCTCTTTCTTTCCCATTATGTGTTTAAAAATTCTGATTCTTATTTTTTAAGCTATATTATATGTATGTAGGGAGTAACAATATTCCAGTGCCAGTATCATTTTACTCTGTACTTAATTACACGTACTGTATATCTTTCTAAAATGTAGAGGCGCATGAATTTTTCTCGTCCAAGCATAAAAACAAAAGACGCGACAATTAACTCCCTTTCCGAGAACTTCCGATTCCGATGGGGTCGATGATTTTCTCGAGCCGCACCTGGCCTTGTTGACGACAAGACGTGAACGACACTCGACGGGCCGACGATATGAGCTTCTTTCTATAGAGATATGTAGAAACATATATATATATATATAATGCCTTACGACACTTAAATCGCCAGTATCGCTCGTTGCGTGCGGCTGGCTGGCGATCGCGGTGATCGCGTCTGTTTTATCGCCCGGGACACGAAGCACGTGGTCACGCCGAAAGGAATTTTTCGCCTAGACGATGACGACGAGCAGCATCGTCGGCGTGGAGGCGGCAGACGTGCCGATGGAAAACAGCCGCGGGAGCATCAAGGATGGCGTGATCGATTTCGTGGCCGGTTCGCTCGGTAAATGTCTCGCGCCGCGCGATATTTTTCCCCGATATCTTTCCGTTTATTGACGCGCGTATCCGAACATCTTTCTTTCCGCGTATTAAAAAAGAGTTTGATTGTTATATATTCATGTTAACAACGGCTGACAAGTCGATCATCGATCAAATCGGAGTTTACTCGAGCGCACGTGAAAGTTGCGTCATTATTATGGAGCTGAATTTTCCTCTCGCGGCAAAACAACAATCCTATATAGCTAACAATAAAAGTCGAGAAAAATAAAAAATCACGGAGAAATCTTGAAAACAAAAGAAATCGTCTATACTATAAAAGTGTAAAAACGTAAAAATGGAAAATTATAAAATATGAAAATATTATTGAAAAGTTCGAGGCAATAAGTGTAAATTTTTGAAATCTTTGTTTCTTAGAAGGAAGCATTTGATTGTCTAGCTTAAATTTGTTAATATTTTTTTATGTCAATAAATATGTGTGTAAAACTTGAATTTTTAATGCATTTAAAATAAATCATTTGGTTGCAAAACTTGCAGTTGTCCATATAGTCACGTTGCCCAACACTGATTGCCCAACGCTTATCCGCTGTTTATCACAAAACTGTATATTCTAATATTTAGATAAATAATATATATATATATACACATTTATCTGTGGTAGATTCGATGGGAAGATAATGATAGTATCAGTCATGTAACGTTATCTTTCACGTAAATACCTGACTGATAAACTCAATTAAGTCCAATTTCTAATCACTCTAACTGGCACGAGATCGCGTTCTTATAACACGTCCCACGATTGAAGAATGAAAACTATACTTTACATTATTTAGGAAATTATATATCTAACATTTTTTTTGTACGGTGACTGGCCGTTCGCAAACTGTCCGAATTTCGTCAAGAAAAGTAGAAATTTATAACCGTCTTATCTTTAATTCGCCAACATTGTCACAAGAAATGTTATTTACTGATAAATATTCTTATTGATAAAATCTTTAAAAGAATTAATATCGGAGTATTAATTATTTACAGCATTTATATGTAAACAAGTTAAGAATAGACACTAGAATAATTATTTTTAAATAATATTCTTTACATTTTTTTTTATTTTTCTCACCTGTACCTCAACTGTATCAAGCGTGAAAAAATATCTTATTGTCAGTAGATTAATAATTTTCGCGACGAAAACGTCTTGGTCATCTTGAAAAACACTCGATACGAGAAGTCTCTTATTTTTATATGCAAGCAAATTCTATTTTTATTTTAATAGGCGGTGTAGCGCTTGTCTACGTGGGCCAGCCACTGGACACGGTGAAGGTAAAGATGCAGACCTTCCCGTCCATGTACAAAAGCATGGTGAATTGTTTTCTGCGCACGTTAAGGACAGACGGTATCATAAGGGGTTTGTACGCCGGAACGATCCCGGCGGTAGTCGCCAATGTTGCCGAGAACTCGGTATTGTTCGCGGCATATGGCGGATGTCAAAAGGCGATCGCTCATTTATCAGGTAAATCATAAATTACAACGATGTTATTATATTAACATATATGTAGATATAATATATATGTATAAATATACAAATTATATTTAAACCAACACTTGATCTTTTTTTTTTTTACAGGTGTACAGAACGTGAAAGAACTGAGTTCTTTCAGCAACGCCTCGGCCGGCTTCTTTGCCGCGTTTTTTTCCTCGCTGACGCTGTGCCCGACGGAATTGATAAAGTGCAAGTTGCAGGCTATGAGGGAGGTCGAACAGGCGCAAGCGGTAACCGCCACGGCAAAGTCCACGGTGAATAATAATTCGAATGAACGAATTGTTTAAAAATTTTCTATAGTAATTTTGATGACATGTTATTTTTCAGAAGCCTTGCATAGGACCGTGGAGTTTGACGAGGCAGATCCTTAGGGAGCAAGGTGTGAGAGGCATGTTCACAGGCCTCTCGTCGACGATAGCCCGCGAAATGCCTGGCTATTTCTTCTTCTTCGGCGGCTACGAGGCCACGAGGGAGCTGCTAGCTGCGAAGGGTCAGAATAGGGATGACATCGGCTGGCAAAAGACGATGGTGGCCGGCGCGGTCGGTGGCGCGATGCTCTGGCTGGCGATATTTCCAGCCGACGTTGTCAAAAGTAGAGTACAGGTAACGTCGTTGAAGAACTAAAAGAGATGCGTCGGTTTTCTTTTATATTTCTCGTCTCTTGTAATGAAATATCTCTTCCGTTTGGATCAGGTGCAGAATTTGAAAACGCCCGCCTTGATAGTCTTCAAGGATATCGCACGGCGAGAAGGTACCCGCGCGCTGTACAACGGATTGACACCGACTTTAATCAGAACGGTACCAGCGACCGCGACACTGTTCGTCGCCGTTGAATACTCGAAGAAACTAATGTACGATTATTTCTAAAATCGATCATTCAACATTTTCCACGTTTTCTTTCGTGAAAGCGCCTGCCGCGCAAATGTCCTACGCGCGAAACACTTGCTATTTAGACGTGTAAAATCATGAATTCAATGTCTATATCTGTAAATATGAGAGAATGATGGTATGTATATACATCGACAATAATAGCAGTTACAAGAAATATTTTTCCTAATAAAAGGTATATGAGATTTCTCTCTGCAATGTGTTTTGCGCGCTATTGAACAGTTCTGCCGCGTTATCTCGAAACAAGTTCTTGGATGTAATCACGTTTCTTCTCCGGTGATTTTTGCGCGTCCCAAGAGATATGTGATATCTGCAAAAAATTAAAATTTTCCCTCTTGCGTTACCTATTATTATAATTAACGCACGCAAATTGCGTTACTTAAATCATTCTAATTAAAAGTACTAAGATTTAATTTTTAAAATGCGCCAATTATAGTTAGTTAAATTGCACATCATAGTATTTGTACCATAACTATATCATGACGATGAAAAAAGAAATAGAATCACTGTTATAATAGAATTTGATCAACGTAGAATCAATTTGTAAAATCAATTTTTTTTTTTTAATTCGAGACTTATATCAACGTTCGGAAAATTATAAAAATAACGCTTTGCATTTTTGCATTGCTGTTTCTAGCATAAATTAATATATTTATTTTCTACAAAACTTACCATGATTGGCGTGTAACCAATTATGGACAACTGCCGCATTTTCGCAGCTAAGGGTCCAGTAGGAAAGGATCCACGAAGATTCCTTATTATTAATCCATGATGACCTATGACGAGGACGATCCACTTGACGTTATTCGATTTTTCCTTGTTCACATATTTGATCTCATTTGGTTCAAACTGCGATAGGAAATGTTCTGATGGCACAAGTTGGTTCTGCTCGTTTAAGCAGAAGACAATGTCCTGCGTCATAAAGTGCGGTAACGGACGAATGGCCGATATATCCGTTGTGGTGTTGAACAACTTCTGTTAAAGGTAGAAATGCTTTACGAGATAATATACACAAAAGAATAAGATTAGCTGTTGTACGATGATATATATGTATGTATGTACCTGACATGTTTCTAGCACGTCCGAGAAAAGCAAATTCCCCCTATTCGATTTCTCCAAGCCAGTCTTCCGAAATATCTCGTCATCTTTCTGTAATTATACAAAATTAATTAATATATATATTAATATTAATTATTATTTTTCGTCGAACGTTATGTGTGTTTGTATGGCGAGCAATTCGATTATAAGCGTTTCATTTCTCTTTGCGTACCTTCTCCAGCAAAAGTTTTAAATCGGATTTAAGGAATGGACCATCGTACGAGGGTGCTTCTAATAGAAGGCTATTATTAAGTACGAGGTATTCACGCGGGAAATAATTGCTACGGCATGTCTTGCTCACGTATTCGGGCGCCATAATGCGTTTCATTAGATCCATGGGAAATACATTTTGCGTCGCCAAATACCCTAGAATACGTGAAGCTGCGTATGGATACCTGCCACGGGAAAATCTCGTAAATATCTTTGAAAAATAGGACAACTCTCTTCTTTTTTTAAGAAGTAAAAAAAACGAAGAATATGATTTGTGGTTTAAATAATGCAACTTTAAAAATTGTTATCGTAAGATAATTACTTTTCTATCTCGCACGCTCGAGTAGTATCCCAAGTGTCTTTCAATTCCTCGACGACGTTCTCGTAGATGCTCGAATTGATATTAAGAATACAGAAGGTGTAAAGTAATCTTTCAAGGTCCTTCAATCTCGCGGTCTTTAATTCCTTATTTAATCTGAAATTCAATCAGTCATAAGCATCGCAAATATCAATGGCAATCACAAAATATTAATGGCGTGTTATAGGTAAAAATAAAATAAAATTAAAATTTACCTTCCGATTATTCGGCTTATAAACATTTTGTTGTGTACGGCGATTCGGCCACATGCTTGCGCGATGTGCGCCAGAGTCATCAGCGTATAACGCGGTTCATACGGCGTCAGTGCTTTTAATAGGACCAGAAGCGGACTTGTCTCTGTGAGATGCATGCTGAATCTAGAAGTGGAGTATCCAAGATGAAATCGAGATGTTTGCAAATCAGCACAACAAATTCTATCTTACCGTACTAATTTTACAATCGCTGCGATGCTCACGGTATTCACCACATCTATTTCGGCTATGGTCCTCTGGATGATACGATTCAGGAAATCCGTGCTCCTGATCTGCGTTCTGGTCTTGAAGAAACCCAACGCCGCTATAGCTAGCTCATTGATCGACAAATCATCAACACACTGCTCCAATCGGTACTCGAGCTCGTACATGTTTATAGGTGGCTTTCGATATATATTTAGAAAAAACATAATCTGGATCAGGTGTTGAGGATTAAGCTTCTGAGGTTTGTTGCCTAAATATCTAATGGAATACCATATGAATTGAGAAGAATATGGCTTTGGGGTGAAGGGCGTCATCTGATATATTATGTCACAGAGATACAGCGTCTTGTCTGTGGACAGTCGCAAGGAACGTAACATGCACTCTCTGTCTATCCTAGTGCAGAGATTGCTGTAGAAATCGAACTTCTTCACTGGACTTTTACCGTTGAACGGCACCAAGTGGTACATCATCGTCATCAGTTCATCGTCGGTCAGCTTTTTCATATTCAGCGTATCGAAGGCCCGCATGTATTTGAGAGGCTCGATCGACTTGACCTTCTTGTCGGCGTTGTGACGAATGTTATAGGACAGCTTCTTGACGGCGGACACCGTTTCGGCGCCCGTCATCAAGCTCCAATCCCGGTTCAGGATTTCCAGCGCTTCCTCGTTCGTGACACAGGCATACGTCTTGTTCGGCTGCATCACGATACTCGCATATTTCCGCGAGTTCAGAAAGAGATTGTGGGCAAAGTCATTTTCCCGGATCTTCTCCGGTTGCTGCGCGACGTCGTCGACATCGTTCTTGTTGGCGGCGACGAAATCGAGCCTCTCGACCTTCGTCAGATCGTTCAATGCCGCGCTCCGGGTGTTATGCTCACGATGCAGTGGTGCGCCGAGCACCCGGCGCGGGTAATTGCTGTTGTCCGAGCCGAATCTTAACAGCACCGGGTACGCGAACCGCAGGCGACCCATCCTCCGCACGAACACGCTCATCGCGGAAGACGAGCGTAAGGATGTTATTCGTTGTAGAATTTCACCGTGAATTGCCGTGAATGATTCGCGTCTGTCAAAGTTTGAGACTCACTACAAATTTCGTAGATCCTTTTTTTCACTTTTTATTTGCTTTTTACGGATTGGTGGAGGTTAAAGAGGTTATATTGTATTGTACATTCCTCCCTTCGTTAAAATTTTGAGGTTAGATAGAACACATGTGGGATGCTTGGACGCAACCTCTCGACCTGACATTGCCTGACATCTTACATGTAAAGTGTGAAATTCGTGGTGATCGCGCATCTATTTTGAAATTTGAATTACGTAATTTATTTTATATTTTAAAATAGGTTTCTATTCAATTAATCTTTAATTAAAAAAAAATAGTATAAAATGTTATAATTTATAGAAAAATAATAATGATAGTCGCGCCTTAGCACCATCATAATAAAAGTTTCATTTCTTCAAAAAAATTCACAACTTTCACAGCAAATGAAAATTGCAAGCTCCTTATAATTTCGCAAAAAATAATTCCATTTACCGAAAAAATTATCTTATAAAAATGCTTCCACTGTTTTGATAAAAAGATATTTTAAGTTTAGGAGAAAATAATTATATATATATTTCATAATTACTTTTCGTAAAAAGTAAATGATGGATATATATATAAATTACATCCTAATTCAGTCTTCAAGTTTAAAGAGCATAAATTCATAAAATATTGCAAATATATATACACAGGATGAATATAACTAAATAATGTAAAAGATTTTAAGAGGTGATTCCTCCACACAAATTCAAGACGAAAACTTAATTCATATATGACTGTATATGAAGTTTTATTAAAATAACCTGAGTAGTTTTCGAAATTTTTGGAAAAAGCGAAATTTTTCAACTTTAACACTCTGTATCTTTGAAACTAAACCGTTTCACACAAAATAAGTCATATGAAGTTTTCGTCTTCAATTTGTGTAATAGAAATCACCCCTTGAAATCTTTTACATTATTACTTATAGTATCCTGTATATATTTTTAGTTCCTATCTGATTAACCTTTAATTTACTATATAAAGAAGATGACAAAAATAATGTAACTAATACAGAAAAATAATGACAATCATCAGCAACATTATGGTAATAACATCGCGCGCAGGCTTCATTTCTTCAAAAAGATTCACAATTTGCACAGCAATAAATATATCGATGACGTGATCGAAGTTTATTAGTTGTTGTGCGATGCAATTATTAATACACGTTTAGCTGCCGCACTGAAAATATATATATACGCATGATACGTAACAAGCCTTCTTCTTTTCTTTTTTTATCAAGTATGTACATATACTTTATTTTGAAATGTTAATTGAAACACAATTTGGAACAACATATATAATTATCGTTTTACATCTCTTTATATACAATAAAACTCGATTGTGGCCGATCACGAATTATAATATCTTCATTATATGCACACCTCGCGCACAAGTTTATAGGGACAATTAACTACAGACTTCGATCCTTCCAGCGTGAGAATTAAATGTTCGCAGAATAACAATCGGGAAAGGATAGTTTAATTTATTAACGCTCGTAATTTAATCTCGTTCAGTCTCCAAATTATTTTGATAGATGTACACTGGGAACGAGCTAAATTTAAATTTAAATATTAATACACCGCGTGTAAAACAGCAAGAATTAAGTAGCAACTGATATGAACTCCCCGCTTAATTAGTTTCCGTGAAATCAAATTAAAACGTCCGATACTACTTTAAAGCTTTCTTCTACATTTCACATTTAAGAATACAACGAGGTGCTTGAAAGAAGTTAACGCGAAGAAAATCGTAATTATTTCACGTGCGGATGTTATAATTACTTTTCTACAAGATTCTTCGAGACGGTAAAATTGGCCTCTTCGATCTGTTGTGCGATTCAAATGTTTATTATCGAAAAGTCAGAGTGCTAACAATATATGCGTACACGCACGTACTTCGCTGTCAGAATTGCGGGAAAACGAGAAAAAAGAGAAAGAGATGATAATATCAGGGAAAACACGGGTGGAATCAAGCCGGATGTAATATAATATAATATAATAAAAGGTAATCGAACGGACGAGTAATATGTCTGAAAAGTTGTCGATCGGTCAGTCATCTCTGCGTATCGCGTCGACATAATTTAGTGATCGCCGAATCAATAGTCATCCATGTACATATCCTTCGTCTCCTCCCGCAGCCTGCTCTTGCGTGGATGGTTGGATTCGGAGTTGGAATGAATCTCATTGTCCCTGTAGGGAGTCTATAAAATAAACGAGAAAAGCCCATTAATTTTATTTAACATAATGCGTATCGGTCAAAATTTTTAATTCGTTTCTGCCTTAACTAAAATTTAATTCATTTAATTGTCATTATCTGTAGGCATCATTCTTATTAAAATTTATCGAGTATAAATGGAAAATTCATATCCTAAATAATCTTCAATCGAGAAACAAAGGTGAGAAAGAGAGAATTTATAATTAAAAATTTTAACTTATCGGATTTTTCGGATTTAATTTTAATTGTCTAATGAATTATTAATGAGATCGAGACTTTTTTTAATATCCAACAAATTTAATTTCCTTATTAAATTTTTATAAAAAGCTAACTTTAAAATACCGGACTAGTTATATTTTTATTTTAAAATATTGTATATTAATGTAAAAATTAGAAGAAACAGATTGATCAAATCGGAGTAGCAGTCAATTTAGAAGTAGTTAAATTAAATTTTTCCTCTCTGCTCTCTCTTTCTCTCTCATTTACAAATGTTCTAACTTTGCCAGATCGAATAACGAAAGCTTTTACTTACGTCGTCGAGAATCGCGATCAAAAACTTCATCCTGGGGATCCTGCAGTCTCCTTCCTCGCAGTTAAGAGCGCGCATGACAGGCAAGGGCATCAGCTGTCGCCTCTTCGCCTGTGAACCTCGGCACGCCGGGTTATAGGGTTCTAGTCTACAACACAGCAATCCCTTACGCAATTCCGATTTTCCCAGCAATACCAGGAAAAAGAAAAGAAATCTATAAAAGCGACACTTACTCGCAGTTTACCGCGCAGACCCAGGACTGATAGTAGCATAAAAGTACGGCGAAGAGAATTAAAGATCGCTGCACAAACGTCTGGAAAAGAATTAAGATTACACCATATCTCTTGCGTGATTACGCTCAAGAATTATGAACTTATCGGGGAAAAGAAAGGAAAACACTAGCAATTCCACTTTGCTCCGAATCAGCTCCCTTCCCCGCTTTATTAATAATTCCCAAGTTATTAATTATTTGCTTGAAAGGTCAGGGCATTTGCGCCTGGGTGTACTTATGTAAGGATGATCAAGAGCACCGGGAGGGGGGAGGGGGGAGCAAAAATGATTTGTGCGATAAGTTATCGACAAAATTTTAATGAACCTGTAACGAGTTTGCAGCGCAAAGTACGGCAATCAACGCTAAGCCGATTTTAACTGGATCGAGCGCGGCCAAATTTGACATTGTCGAAGCGTTCTTTCCGGAAGCGGCGGATCGTCGATGAGATACAGCCGATTTTTACGCGACACGGGGCGCGAAAAAGTTACCCTTATACGAGGGAGCAAGAAATAGGACTCGTCCTAACGAGTGATAGAAAGGTCACGTTCGTTTGGTAGCACGACCATAAGTGGCCTGACAGGCCCTCCGCGACGAGACGATCTGGTGCGAAATCGATATTCGCACGGCTTATTTATTCGCCGATGTGGCGAAAACGACGCGAGAAACAACCGCCATTCGCGTCGGCCAATTTGCAGCGTCGTGTTATTATTTCACCCGGAGACATCTCTCGGTGCGAGAGCCGGCCAAAGGTTTAGCCCACGCTCTTCCCGGACTCTACTCGATTTTCCGCTCGCGGCCGCGCCGGCAAAGGGGAAAGGTCGGGAAACGAAGTTTCCAGTCGAATGAATTTTGAAGGCGCCCCGTGCTCCACGTCCCGTCGCTCAAAGCCCAGGTCTAATTTTGAATTTCATTTATCCAATGCCGTAAATCGGTCCAACATTTGCGCGATATCGTATATTCAACGATATCGCGTTCGGTCGCGCGTTCAGCGCTAAACGGCTGCACGACGGCTGCTAAACGGCGACGACGACACGGCGAACGTGAGCGTTTTGCCCGGGTTACGTAATAAAGTGACCGATGGACCTTGATCGTTGCGTAAAGTTTGCCATCAGGTCGGAAAATTATTTGATTCCAACTTCTAGTTCTAGGCGACTATGTAATCTATTATTTATATACGACTGTGACTTCGGCCCTCTTTTATAACCCTCCCGGGTCTCTCTTGCAAAAGAATCCTTATCACGAAAACAAGCGCGCATTTACATATAGATATCAAACAGTCTTCAAACAATATCTAAACTAAACGCATTAGGAAAATCCAGCGTAATTGTAAATATTCATTGAAACAACGTTGAAACAGTTTGAAAATTCAAACCTGTTCGGAATGGAGAGGACCAGCTTTCAAAATTTCTCCTTAAAAAACGGAACAAAGTCCTTTTATTTGCAAAATATCGGGAGTACGATTTCTAAGAAAAGACATGAGTTATTTTAATTTACTTTCAATTGTATATATTTCAGATTTTTTCGAGAACTTCTTCGGCTAATGATATTGGGAAAACTTTACAAGTGGATTATCTAAGAAAATGTGAACAGAACAAAAAGTGTGTTTTTTCACGAAAATTCCACTTATTTATCTTAATATACTTTCTTCTCCATCGTCGGTCGATTCGTTAATGTCGGTCTTCGACGTGATTGAACGTACCGATCACGTAGCACACACGTCGTAAAAAGCCGTCTCGTAAGAGCGTTTTTAGAATACGAAAATGAATTTCTCTCGTTCTCGTACCCGCTTAAAACCCCGGCGTAAATATCGCCGGGTCGAGATTATTTTCCGAGACTCGTTTATTATCGATCAATGAATAAATAGGTTGCATCTTCCGAGCAACGCGTATTAATTTCGCTCTCTCCATCTTTCTTTCTCCCTTTCTCTCGTGAACTTCTCCGAATCTTACAATGGAACATTTCGAGCGCAAACGTTTTTTTTCTCTCGCTACAAATCGACGTACATTTATGTAGCACGCGATGATATTTCCTAGTCTGTTTTCGTCGTTAATTTGGAAGAATAATTTTTCGACGTGCAATAAAAAGATTTGATAAATAACACTTTGATTTAATTTTTTAACTTATTTAATTACTAATAAAGACAAAGAAATGTTCCATAACTCTGCACATTTAATAAATAAATGCTGGACAAATGTAAATATAAAAAGGAGTAAAAGTAAACACGCACACGTCTCCAGCAGAATGTTTCCTCGCCGATAAAACTCGTTTATATAAACGCATTCGAAACCGTACGCGAATATACAATTATATATGTACCGTGACAAACAGCAATTAACTCATTTCCAATTACGTGCGTCATTAGAAATTTCATGCTACCTTCTCTTCACTTAGTTTGCTGTTATTAAATATTTTAATTTCATTATCCATTGATATATTCATTCCTTTTCCTTCATTTGTATGTACTTTCAGATCGACTGCTCTATTAGCAACTCTCTTCATACAAATAGTACTTCTTTTAAGGGAAAAACTTATCTGAGTAACGTAAAAGAGAATCTAGCAATTGCACAAAACATGAATTAGCTATGAAATTGTAAAAAACGCGATTGCAGAAAATGTCGAGCTTTAGAGTTGGAGAAAGTATAAGGAATTTTTCTTACCGCATTCGGTAAACGCAGCCGAACTTTCTTTTCCCCTACTAAAACTACAATTACCCAATTAAAGTAACTTTGATTAAACGCGAGTTACGGCTAATTCTGATCGCTCGCCATTCGAGCTGATTGTAATCGATGAATATAGTATTGTCTCCACGTAGGCTTCATACAGAGGGGTGATATGAAAGCATTTGAAAGTCCCCGCTTGATTATTATCGCACGAGAAGTTTCAGTGTATAATAACAGTTTAACGCAAACAATTTACTGATAAGCGAGATAATTCTTAACATCGCTTCCGGGTATGTTCCCTCGGTTGCCCTCCCCTCTCGGCACAATAGAGAAAATGCCACGCGACAGAAGAATGTCTTCGAGATTAAAATATTAAATCTTCGCAAAAAGATCCTTGATAAATGAAGAGAGCGATAGAATAGTTGATACAAAAGGCTCCATTTCTTTTTCGCCGAGAATTTATTTTTTCGATTCCTCGTTCATTGACTAATTGAAGTATTTCTATAAGCAATGTTCTGCTGACGTACGCCTGATAAATTATAAAAATTTTGCAGTAATCTACTTGTACTCCGTATCCCGTTATTGTTAAGTAATTGGAGAAAATTGTGACTAAAAACGATGCCCCGCTCATTCATGTTTTGCGATTTGACCTACGTATGAATGTGGAAATATAACTTGATATTCTGGTGTATTAACACAAAATTTATCAAAGAGCTCACTCGGTGAGAGCATCAACAATAGGGGTAGACACGATAATAATGTCGCACACAGCCGATTTTAGTTAATTGGCGGCCATCGTAATTGCGGAAATTATGTAAATTAATTGCTACGCGTTTAATAAGGTCCCGTAACTCAAAAATCGATCCGATTACACATGATATCTCGAGCACAAGAAATCATCTTTTCACCTAAGAAAATCGCTATCTCTATAACAAAATTATAATAAAGAAATTAAATACATTACTTCCTTGCTATATCATAATAAAAAAGGACGCGAATGTTGAGATCACAAAATAAATTTAGAGAAAGCATAGAAGATCATAGTTAATTAATTTAGATGAAGTTCTCCTAAATATATTCAAAGTAAAATACAAAAACGGAATGCGAATCGGGTCATGCTAAAAAACAAGTATCACGGATGCATCGTTAACTCAATTAGAAAACGACGTTTGTCAAGGGACAACACGACTGTTAAAGAACGCCCCGTTATTAGGTCCTCCGAGTAGAGCCGCGTAAACGAAGACAAATATGAACTGACGCGACATGATCACGATATTCGCGATACTTCGACCTTGAGGATGATATTAATTATTAAACATGTCGTGCGTGGACCTTAATTCGCATCCGTCTTCGTTTACAGATGGCACGATACCGAGTGTCGACCACTCATTCTCGTTAAATCCGCTTGCACAGGACGTGTAATCTCATTTTTGAAAACAGCGCAACCTTAATTCTCTCGCGCGTTCCTGTTTATGTTTCCTCGTATGCGAAACATTTTGCTGCCACGCCAATATCACGTGGGACGATCCCGCCCAGATTTGGGACGATATTTGTTCTTTGTCAAAAGGTCACAATGGACACGCGGTACACGAATATATCTTTCAATCACACCGGCGAATAATTTAATGTTCGTTATTCGTCGAAACGACAATTACAGTTATCGTATATGGGCGAAATACGATCGTAAACTAGTAATGATTTCAGCGGTATAATTATCGTACAAAAGCAGGTGTTCACGTTTGAGCTTCAACGCGATACCATTATCAATTCGTAAAAAGTATACGATACCGATATAATAACGCGCACATTCTACTAACAATCGCAACCTACTCCTTCTTATTATCAATTTACCTTTTTTCTTGAATATTTGTCCAGTTATTTTATCAAGTAATAAATCGTTACAAAATCAAACATGTAGAATGACAGAAAGAAGTGTTCTAAATATAGAACATACTAATAATTAACATTATCATGTTTTCCATCTCACCGCATCGCATTAATAATGTAGCACGGTAATTTCGAAATGAGCAGCATTTGAAAAAGCCTTGATACGAATTCGGTCCTACGCAAGTTCATTAAGCCGTCATTTAATTAAGTACCGTTGAAAGTCAGTCTGATTAGATGCACTGTAAACAGTAATATACATATAGAACAATTTGCACGCAGGACTCGAATGAATTGTAAATAGATAAACAATAATGCATATATTTGGCAATGATAAGCATCCCAATAAATAACGGCGAATAATCAAATGTGACATTAAGACAGATCAAATGTGAAATATTGATGTCATATTGAAAAAATTTTAAAGAATTTATATATAGTTACACATTTAAATTTTGCATTTGCATTCAACAGAATGGCAAAAATTCCGCTTTAAGTCTTAGCCTGCAGAATATCCAGAGTTTATTTACACACACACACACACACACAATTTATTATTATATAATTAAAAAAAACCCGAACCTGTTTTCCTTCCTTTAATGGCATACCAGAATAATAAATGCTGATAATCAATTTGCGATTTTTCATCCGCGAGTGAAAACTAAAAAATACAGTCATCGGTGAAAAATGAATTTTTCACCGACGGCTGTATTGTTTTAATCGGAGCGTCTTTCTCCGAAGTCTTCAATACCGAACAGGTGTGTATACAGGGGGTTCATTTTTTTTTACGTGCTCCTTTTTTATTCGCCCTCTTATTGCATTATTGTGGCAATATCAATTACCAAGGTCGGTAGATCGGTGCGCGTACGAACGCTCGTTATTTTCGAGGGAACCTTATCCACTGTTTGTGCATGCTAATGGTAGTGGGACCGCGCGCGTTCCGCAAAAGTGGATTTATGAAGCGAAGTGTCGCGTATGTGAAAATTGATACAAATTTCATATGGCTTTCAGACTTACCCGCGGTATTAAATGCCGACCTTTTACGCCGACGTTTCAACGCGGAGGGGGCAGGAGGAGGGAGGGGGTTACAACCAAGGTGGTTTCTCCGCGCCGCATAAGTTCAATTACATTTTTCTCCCCGCCATGCGATCTCAGCCGATATTGTTTCGCTTTGCAGCGTAATTTACGAGGCCATTATGCTCGTCTTCCGTCGTCGCGGTGGTTTGTTTCTCGCAGCGCTAGAGAAATAAATTTTTCTCCCGCATTCCGTTTTCGAAAACAACATTTCCTCCCTTAAGTGAATTTAATCGTTTCTCAGACGTTTGCGTTCGTAAGCAGTAACGAATTGGAATTTTTTTTTTTACTCTTGGCACGACCGGTGACTTGCAGCAATTGCGCTAACAACGTAACCTTTACTTGCGCGATGTAACGTGAATTATTTTACGAAGGATTATCGTTTTTCCGTCGAAAAGAGAAGCCGCGCGGTCGAAACTTATCGCGCAATACAGACTCGCCTCCGACGAAGGAGATTTTAGAAAACCTTTGAAATTTAGAGACAATTTTATGCTGAAGATAAAAGAATGCGAGAGATAAAAGGGGCAGAGATTGCGGTTAGCAATCTCTTTCTAAGAACTTTAATGCAAAACATTGAAAAGCTTCGCCACAAACGATGACCTCCATTTCATTTAAATTTGATCGAAGAAGAATCGACTTTTAAGATACAATTCGGATACATCCTACATACTCACTATAAAATATCGAAAACTCAATCAGTTCTATTTTGAATCCAGCTTCGTGTTTGCTACATTTGCGCAAGTAGAAAAAGAAGAAAGAAATTCCGTTTCGAATTCTCAGTTCTTGCATAGATCAAGTACGCGCTTTCATTTGGTGTCTTACGTCACCTGACGTGCACAAAAAGGGGTAGATAGGGGGGAGGCAGGTAAAGGGACAATGAAACAGTACCAGGGTACTGCACGCTACTAGCGACCATGACTCATAAATTACGATTACTCGGCGGTTCAAAGTTTTCCCCCTCCGGAAGAAGCGGGATATCAGCTCGGTGGTTTCTTTCCGACGACTTGATGCTGACAAACGATCCCCTGATTCTCGATTCAGCCGAGTAATCGTACGGCAGATTCGCTCGTTCGTTCGATCGCGGTTTTATTGGCGAGTTAACGACACGCATTTGCGTAGGCGTTATCGGAGGGGAGAGAAACGAGGCGAGAGAGAGAAAGCAGGGGTATGAGACGACGGATAACGAGATATAGGTGTGGAGAAGAAGGCAAGAGATCGAGGAGAGAGAACTGAGCTGGAATTGGAAGCGGGACAGGACGGAGAGCAACGGGGTGCGAGACACCCCACGCGGGGGGAGGGGGAAGGGGACGAGAGGGAACCGGCGGATCGCTCGTATATAGTAACGTCTCGGATGTGGGACGTCGTGGCGTCTCTTCGTCTGGTGGCACGCAAAAAGCGCCGTGGATGTCTCTCCTACACTTTTTCCTCTCGCTCTAATCTCTATAATCGTCACCGCGCCATCCGTTTCGATTCGTTTTTTCCCCGTCTTATCATCGCGACACGATCGAAGTCGCGTGGTGTGGCGGTTTCCGCGCGGATCCTTCTTTCCGCGGTCTTTCATTCATTAATTACCGCGCGATATATATCTCCCATTTTCTATCCCTCGACCCCGTCGCGATAAAGGGTTCGCCCGTGGGTCCATCATCCTTCGACGATTCCCGTATAGATACGTAGATTATTGTCCGAGTCTTATACAGGCGACGTGACGGGATTATCGCGAGAAGGAACGATTTTTGCCGGAACATCCACTCGCTTCGATTCGGAATTGTTTTTCTTTTAAAACTCGGTCAGCCGAATCGCGTGCGTCGATAATATTTTTCTAAACAATCTTTCGAGTCCTTTGTTTCTCTGTCTCGACCGCGGAATGGAACGTCAAGTATTATTACTTGACGCGAAATCATAAAAATTCTTTATCCATTTTCGTTTATTACGTCTACATCGTTATACGTTTTATCGTTTTAATTTAGCTTGGTGTTTAACTTCTACCGATAATAACGCACGCGGTGAAGATACTCTATATAATTAACAGATTAACGCGGAGAGACTTAAGGAATTATTAGCCTAGAAAAAACACAACAGCTGACGAGAGGGGTATCATCGAGAATTTAACGTTGAACGAAAACACTCGTCGTAAAGTCACGAAATCGCGCCGTTCCGTTCACGGTCATCATATACATATGCGTCTAACTGGCAGCGAATAAAGAAACTTTATGCATTCTCTGGCGACTACTCGGACCAGACGTAATGTCTCCAGCATCCGCAACGGTTACTTTTGCCCTTTGATACGCGGTTCGTTAGTTCCGGTCGACAATACACACGGTATATCTAACTAGCAAAACTAACTCGCAGCTCTGATACGTGACTAAGAAACGCGAATGACAAAACTCTGAGATTTTTAATGATAAAAGTAGATGTCCACTTGCAAAATGTTCAGAAAGCGTGAATAATCTCTCGACATAAGTATTATAAATATGTAATTATGAAATAAATTATTCATAATTCCGTAAAAATTTTGTTTTTACGAATAAATTGATATATCTTGTCAATTTAATAGTTAATACGTAATGCAAATTTTTAAATATTTCTCAGAATTTTTAATTATAAATAACACATTTGTGATATTATTTTATATCGTATATTCAATTACTTTTTTCTAAAATTTTCCGTACATTTGATTGGGCGATGATTCGTCATTTTTAATTCGGTTTAACATGTTCGCGACAGTATTTTCACCCGTGAAAAATATGACATTTCGCGTATCGTATATAGTACACATTGCTACAGCGACGATGATATGTCGAGCTCGTAGCCTATTCGACAAACTGTTGCTGCGAACGCGATGACACATATTGTCAGAAGTCTCGCTCAATCAACATCCGTTCTACGTCAGATTTTTCCCTTTGACGTGACTCAATTCGCGAACCCCATGACAGAACCGTTTTAATGTGACTCTTTCGATCGCAGGCGCAACACAAAGAAATATCCGAGCGAGTATAAAGAACGGATTTACTGCAATCTGAGAACGCAGAATTTCTGTCATCCTTGAAATATATTTGTATCAGTTTATCAAGTGTCGAAAGAGCACGGTAGAGAAATTTCAACGTACCCCCTCGCGGATGCGAATGTGAATAGATGCAGGTACAGATAAATGGATCACAAAACTTCCGCGTCATCGCGGGAAATTTACCTTTAAAACCCCGCGTATGTAGGTACACTTTTACTTATAGGAAATACCTTCCTTCTCTCTCGCTCTTACCACGAAAATAATTCGGAACCATCGATCTACCTACCATCGGGGCGGCAGCGCGACATGCGGAGGACACTAATTCAGAAATATATCTCCACGTGCGGACATACATACGTTACGAGTAGTGGTGCATTCCGTGCATCAGCGAAACGAGATGCACTTTTCCGCTCTCAATTTCCGTTTCAATTGCAAAACTAAAACTCGAGAACGCCGCATCCCGTATATCTCGCGTCCGGCCCGCATTGCGATCGACGACGACTAATCTTCCATAAACGAGCCGCTTCCCCAACTTTCTCTCCACCGCGAGATTTTTATGGCTTTCGGCAACCGATACCTTTACGATCTGACGTTACTGAAGTAACAAATCCGCGAGTGTAAGTAAATTGCCTCGTATTCTCGTTTATTAAATTTAAAACAGACGGTCGTCTCCGAATTCCCGAAGCGAAAAAAAAATGGTGCACAAGAGGCGTCGCATCGTCTTGCGTCATCGAAAATTTTTTCCTCCTTCATCTACGAGACATTCTCTGTTCCGCAGAAATTTTCAATGTCATCATCGCAAAAACAAATTTTTCCTCGCCTCGTTACGTTGCTTCAATATAAAAGAAGGAAAAAAGAAATCGATATCGTTTACGATTAACCACTTCGTCGAGACGGTCTTTGTGCCTCTACAAACTATCATCCTCGTTCACGGGAGGGGGGGGGAAGAAAAGCGGGACGCAAATCGGAGACAAGAAACACGATTAAAAAAAAAGGGAAGACGGAGGAAAAGAAATCGTGCTCTAAATATTGGTCCGCGACTTTTTTAAATTATATTATTCGTAAACGTGATACTCACGATCGTCATCTTGCTGTTGAAAAAACCTTCCGCTCTGTTGTCTCTCGCTGTATAACCACGGTAACACTGGTCCCGTCTGTCTTCAGGGGCCCGCCTTAAATCTCTTCTCTTCCTCTTCTTCACAAGTCGCGGATCTCGTCACAAGTGACGGCTATTGCCGGGCAATCGGTGGAACGGGGATGATCCTCGCGGCGTGGTAAGCTGGTAGCAGGGGGGTACGTTTTGGTACCGCGAAACAGCTGGAGAAGACCAGAAAGAGAGCTCTGAGAGAGTTTCGAGGTCAGAGGGCGAATGATTGGTGGTACTCGCGCGGGCTACATTTATACCGCGGGCTCGCTCTCTCTCTCTCTCTCTCTCTCTCTCTCTTTCCCATCCCCCTCGCTACTCTTTCCCACCCCCTACTCTCTCCTATCCCCCCGTTCTTCGTGGAGCTCGCGAGAGAGCAAGAGCGGATCGGCTCTCTCTGGTGGGCGCCACGTATCCACCACCACCGTCGCCGATGGACGTACGCATTCCTCCTCTGTTCGTCCTCCTGCTCGTCCGAGGGTGCGTATCCTGGCACCGTATCCTTTTACGTCATCGTCACCACCGCGGTCTCCACCCAAAAGGTATGAGAGCATAGAGAGAGAGAGAGAGAGAGAGAGAAAGGGGGGTAGAGGGATTGATGGAGAGAAAGAGGGGTTGAATTTCGTTCGTGCAAAACTGAAATGAAAAGTCGCGACTGAGAGATAGAGACGTGATTGTTGGAGCTACGAGGGCGGACGTACATGCTTCGGGTACAAACGGCTCGTAAATAATATCCTCGCAAGAGTATAAGGGGGATTTTCATTATCGTAGCGTGAAGGGTGACCGTCGTAAGCGGCGGAATATATGTACAGTTGCAACGCACGGGTTTCCTTCGAATGCGCTTTTATCGATAGCCTCAGGCTCGCCTTTTTACTCTTTTTGCTCTTATAAAAAAAAACTTAGGTACTTTAGCTGTCGTCGGAATATTATCCTATTGTCGAGAAAACCCGGATGAATTTTCTAGTTTCGACTTTGACATTTATGCTAAGTTTTTACAAATAAAATGTACCGAATGCACGCAGTCAAAAATTACAGTGGTTTCATTATTCGGCTCTTCTACTGGGAGATCTTTCATTTCATTGCGCAAAAAGCACTCGAAATCTCTTCCCCGCATATTCGTAAAATTTTAATATTTGGGAAAGTGTATATTTTCTTGACATGCTTAAATCTTCACGCACACGTAATCGTTATAGATATAATTGTTACATGAACTATATTGTATAAGATAATAAAATTTCTAGCTTTTTATCAAAGGCAGTTTTTTATTTTTTCTCATAAACTGTCAATATTTCACAAAATAAGAAAGATAAAAGATATCTTATAAAGTATCAGAAAAAAAGAAATATTTATATTTTGATCTTTTCTAATATCTTCGTAACTTTGTGTAGATATTTTCGTCATTTTTCCAACAAAGGAAATATTGAAAAATATAATTATTTTCGATTCATAAAATTGTTATCGTAAAATTGCGATACCCTTTACTTATCGGGGTCAAACTGACGCCAATGTAGTGGTCGCATTGCCGGGATTTAATCGTAGTAATTGCAAGCGAAGATTATGATAGATCATGGATTTATTTAAGATAAACTGTATACTTCATTGCCGAGACATACGTGACGACCGTGAACGCGCATTTGATGCAATTACGGCGCCGCGAGTGATGCGCACCCACGCCACACGCAGTAACAAAATTCTACGAGATATCGATGCGATTTGCGGAAGCGCAAAAGGTTATTTCTAAGAATCGCAATCTCTCTGACGAGAATCATCGTTGCTTATTTACGCAGAATTTGTATATACAAGCAAACATTGATTTCACATTCTACGTACGTAACCACAATTCCATTCATCGCGATGCAAGAAAATCCTGCAAGCTCACTTCCAAAGGAAAAACGTTCACGTTCCCTTTTTCTTTTTTTTTTTAATTTTTACCATCGTCCTGCGTTCGTATATAAAAATTTCCAGGAAATTCACAAAGTATTTCACAATCATACATAGCGGGACGAGATTTTTCGTGATCTTTTATAAATTACGATCCCCCCTCCTGCCATCAACGTATAGTTATATCTTTATTATTATGGACTCGGATTTCCCTTCGCTGTCCTCGAAAAGGATCCGTGTAATAATCTGCGCGAATCATTCGATCAATTAATTAAGAATAATTGACGCTTGTCAGCTGGATCTCGTTGGAAAGTATAGGCGAGACTCGTCAAGATATTGTCGATACAACGCAAAAAAATAAATTTATTTTCGCGATTACGCGCCTGTATCCGTCCCACATCGGAATACCAAGTAGTACGACCAAATGTATACGCCAACCGGTAACGTACACAATGAGCGACGCTCGAACAATGCAAATTACGGAAAAAACTTTGTTTATGCATACATTTCTTGGAATTATATAATAGCACTATATTTTAGTAGCAGTATTACACGAAGAAAAAAGATAAAAATAAAAATAAAGAATGCTAAACAGTATCAACAGAAACACCAACTGTAAAAACGTATCCACTCCGAAAATTTTATCGTTATTGTATTGCGTGTAATTTCGTTTTTCTTAATTAACAAAAATGATTTGGATTTGAAAGTTTATGGCACGCAATGACGCTTTTAGCGTATAATATTTGAAAAAGGTTCAATTCAATTAATGCAATAAAATTACACATGCATATTACATACACTGTTTTATGGGCATAATAAGTTCACGCATTTTTGCAATGGCTAACGAGTATTTAAGATAAGATCACGTATCTTTTCACTAAGCGGGCTGTACGATATTTAACGTATTAACGTCCCAAGGTCCCGGTACATGGAACCACAATTGCATTTCGGTCATAACGTGCAATCATAAATAGCAAAATCGCGGTACACTTCAATTAATTTGATAGACATATAAATCATATATCAATAACGCGATAAAGCGTACGTATGATTAATTGAGAACGCGAACGATTTGTAATCATGCATGAACATATAAAAGCTTATGCCACGATTTCGGGGCCAGTGCAACGCCGATAAGGTGGCGCGATAGAAAGCATCATTAATTGAAAACACAAAGCAATTCACGAAGGTATAACAGTCATGTAACGATTTGTTGGATAAACAACATAACTTGATGGTCGTTGAATATCTCGGAGGAGACAGTTTATCACCCTCGTTGCGAAATTCGTTTCTACTTACTGTCTTCGATTCGATTTGTTATTCTTGCCAATGGAATAATTCTGTCACTATGTTTTCACCATTAAATGACATGACTTTCATTCAATATTTTCATTGAATGAAAATATCACAAAAAAATGTGTCTTTTTCTACAAATTCACAGACATAACATTCATAATTTTCATTTGACTTTAAAAATTAGAGAATTTTTTTCTATAACTATCGCTGAGAAAGGAACAGAGCTTAAAACTTCCATTAAATCTCTATTCTCGAAGTTTAAAACGTAATAAATAAAATAAAAATTAATATTATACATTTTACGTACTTTTTAATCATTTACTGTAACTTCGATCTCAATTCCGCTGTCTTACTTTGTCAGCTGTCGCGTAATAAGTTTCTCTCTTTTAATGTCATATTATAAGAAATGAATAATTAATAAAAACGATTACTAATAGCGAATTGTGTGCACGTCAACGGGAGACGGAAAACAGACTTCGCGGCGCCTTCGTTTCTCCAGCTTCTCTGAAGTAACTGTATAATTCAATATATTCATAAACGTAAATCGTTACGTAGAAACGCATATCCTCGCGACGATAAGTACAATGTCTTCTCAAAGCACTCGTATATCCTTTACGCTCGTTTTCCCGATTTGCCACAATCGCCAGCGGGCAATTTCAGCAGCTTGCGATCCGATTAACACCGCTTTATACAATTTTTATCGTAATTGAGTAGACGTGCCCTCAAAGGGAAGCTTTGCTGCCGTGTAATGTTGCACCCGTTTGTTTTTATCGGCAAATGCCGAGCTGCATAATTGCATTCTAAGATAGATTGAGTCATAAATTTATACGCAATTAGTGATTGTATAAAACGGAGATTTAATCTGCATCTAAATTATTGTAGGTACATCGTGCAGGCATTTATAGAAGTATCACATTAAATCACCTGTCATCTTAAACGTTGTTAGTGATAAAGCGTCGATAAATTTTATTTTAATTTCTAAATATCATTAATGAAAAATCTGTTCGGATTGAAATATCTATTTTATAAAGTGAATAAAAATGTTTTTCTGTCTTCCGCAACTTATTATCAATGCCATATTTGCATCGTAACGAAGACGATAGATTAGAAATATCGACAGACAGCGTGAATGAATTCACATATATCGTGGGTCGTTTGGTGTCTTGTCTCTAAACTTCCGTAAATATCTTTGCAGATATCGTGTAATAATAAGCTAAGAGTATTCCTTTCTCTCCAGGATAAAGTAACTTGCTTATCTCTCTTCCCAACAAACGCGAAAGTTACAAAATGATCTTTTTAATTTCTGTATTAAATTCAAGCGACAATGTTGGATATTTTTTTTTAATGTGTTGCAGTGAAAGACGCCGTCGTCGCGATTCACTTTGCGAAAGAAATTGAGACGTCGCTCAAAAGACGCAAGACTACACTACTTTCTCTTGGCAGAGGTAGAAAAAGAAAAAGAGAGAAAACATTTCGATGGCTTAATAGCAGTCTTGAACGCATGAATTGCTAGTCGCATCAATCTCAAAGGTAAACTATTTTTCTAAATTAAAGGATGTTTGACTTAACGCCCACTCATATATCCTATGGCAGTCATCGCAGACTGTCAACGAATGCTCGGATAAAATGATGTATACAGGATTTTTAGTTTTCTTCAATAGTTTAATTAAGAGTTGATTTTTCATTAAAAAAAGTTTATATAAAGAGGCCTTGTTTCAGAAGATGTTAAAAATTTCATAAAATTATCCGCTTTTCTGATATTTTTTTTTAGATATTAACTTTCATCTTTAACTTAAATTGCAATGAACGTTGTACAATTTTTTAATGGAAACTAAATTATTTCCGTGCGGAAACGTCAAAATTTTGTGATCCCAAAATTTACAAAGCGGTGATAAGAACAGCTCGGGCAACTAATCGAAACGGTAATAATAGATTATCGAATTGAAACGGCTAAAGTTCGATCACGCGGCGATGAACTTTAACCGCGTGGTTCCGCGCCCGTTGAATTGCGGGATATAATTTCGCTCTTCAGACTTTTGCAGCTTCTTCAATAAGAGAGCGCACTATAACACGCCCGTGACTTTCCAGAAGACTGAATTAACAGCCGATCTAAACGCTCTTACGCAACTCTCACCACCAGCAAATTGATTGACAATCGATCGCTGAATGACTGGCGATTGCAGCATGCGCAAGGGAAACGCATTGATCGCGAACTTTTGCCTTTCCATTACCACCCCCGACAATATGTAACTCGTCGTTCAATTAATCGACATTATTACGTAATGTAATATAGATCTTGCGAATCAAAGAGAATGCGGTTCGCCTTCTTATAAATATTTATTTCTTTCTTCGATCTTTTGATTAGATTTCCTTTTTCACCTCGAAATCGAAAAATCCCAACATTTGTAAAAACTCGCAGTCAAAGAATACATTTAAGAATGATAAGAAAAGAATTGAGAGATTAAATGAAACTGTAGCTTATAGAAAAAGTCGATTCAAGCACGATAATTAATGTTAATAGTAATTAAGTGATCGTTCAAACGACTTGCATGTTACATTGAGTGCTATAATCATTATAATTTTTCAAAAATTAATGAAACTTCAAATTTAAGAAATCCCAGTAAGTACATGACGTATTTTATTCGCTATTTGTTCCGCTCACTATACACTTTATAAGTTCTTATACGTTTTAGGGAAGAAAAGCGTGAGTTTTTTTTAGTTTTCTTTTCCCCCATATTATATATCTCTCTTCCGTAAATCTCTCGCAACCTTGAAACGCGCATTTATGTCAACGTGATCACACACAAAGGATCTCCTTTTCTCGACGTTCTTCCCCAATCCTGATCGAAAAAGTAAAGATTGAAAAACGAAGAGACGGATTTTTTTCTAATGGGGCGGGACCGTCGGACGGGAGGGTCAAACCGCAAGACGGAACCCATTTCTGACGAACAGCTTTGTATACGTGTATCGCGTGTTTACGGTTGTTGTGAGCTTTGCGTGGGCGCTGGCGCCGGCCGTTCATTCCGCGTGCATCGCGAACTTTATAGATTCCCGGAGTCGAAGCCGGAGTTTCTGCGTAATCCTGTGGCCTCCAAAAATTGCGACGTCACATTCGATCCTTCTATCGGCTCCACCGAGGGAGACTCAGAGAAAAAAAGAAGAAGATGTGATTACGGCGGCGCGATCGCGCGCGCGGCCGTGGCAAAGGTCGGTGACTTCGGTATACTCGATCATAATCGCGGTAACGACGGGTTCTTCCTGCGATCGCGAAATTTACGACGTTATTTCGTGTCGCAATCTTTTATTAAGGGACTTTCGAGGAGCATTGAAACGTGAAAATTAACGGATTAAAGTTGACGATCTGATGTCTATCGGATTTGATGCAAAAGAATTTTCTGCGACGCGGGTCTGTTCTCCACCCTTCTCCAAAAGTCTTCCATTCTTTTCTTATCAATCTGAAAAATTATAAAATTCTATCGAAACTAACAAAATAACGAGAGACATTTTCTTCAGTCTGATAATTTCTCTGCTTCTTGCTTTTTTAATCCAGTGTTAATTTAATTCATCTATCTTATATGTAATTTTTGTCCTAGCACGTGTTGGTCGAGCAATAATTAGACACGTATACGTGCTATAAAAAAATCATAAATACATGTAGCTCGAATTATTACTCGATTATTCTTCTATATGTTATCAATTCTGTATGTTAACAACTGTGGACGTTTTTTGAATAAAGTATTATTTGGCTTTTTACTTGGATAAACGTACAGCCTCATATATATGTCTATAATTGTGTTACAATTAAAAGGAACTGCTTGAAAGATAAAAATATGCATCAATTATAGGTGTATTGAAATTATATATATATCTGTCCATTAATAATTCCCGGTTTCACATATAATTATATATAATATTATATGCAAAATATGTCCATATATGTTTCTTTCCTTTGTAAATTTATTTTTTAATACAAAGTTGTAATAATAAGAAGAAAACATAAAAAATAATTAAAAGAATATTTTTTACATTGTTTTTTTTTTACAAAAAGTCAAGTTTGAAGAAATGACAAAAATTGTTCATATATAATTATATATGCATATTTTTAATCACTTATATATGTTAATTTATATATGAGCAATTTTTCTCATTTCTATAAATTTTATTTTTTGTAAAAAAAACAATGTAAAAATTATTCTTTTAATTATTTTTTATGTTTCCTTCTTATTATTATCAATTGTGTATTAATGAATAATTTTACAATGAAAAGAAACATATATTTTGCATATAATTATATATAATTATATGTGAAACTTTTTTTCCCGGGAAATTAATTAAATTGGATTTGTTTACTAAAAAAAAAAATAACGTAACTATTTTTATCGTTTCTATTCTCATGACATTTGTCTATACTTAATTGTTTCTATTAATTATAGCTAAATCGCATCTTATACCAATGTCCTTCAAATGTCTATCGCATTATTATTTATAAAATTATGTGTCACGATCATTGAGTAAAAAGACATGTGTCTTTTTACTCAATGGTCACGATGTGTGACTGTGGTTCAGTCTTTGCATTTCGTACTGTACAACACATACACAATGCGAGAAAAGTGCCTCGTGGCGTCATCTACCGTCGTGACGGCCAATTCGCGTATGAGTTTTAGCCTCCAAGTGCCTGTAGATGGAGCAGTACCGTGCGAGGAAAAAAACAGCCGTTTTGCTGAGTCCACTTTCCGCGTCCCCTTGTGCTCTCCGACGACTCCGACATTCGTCCGATTCGTCGTCAATCAGGAAAAGGAGGAACGTGCATCGGCTAATCGAGTTTTATTGCGGATGATTGCGGATCGACGTGATCCAGCGAGGAAGAAAGAATCAGAGGAAGAGAAGGTAGCAAGAAAGAAAGGCGTGGGTTTGTGCGAGAAAGGCGAGGAGCGACGAACCAATAGACACCTCTAGACTATTGACGTATCTTCTGCGATCGGAAAGGTGATCAATTCTTCTATTACGATTATGTTCAGCTAATAGTCAATGCATCGCGCAAAACGAGAACGTTATTTACCTGCATAACAAAAGGGAATGACGGAGCGACGGGAATAACAAATGATAAAATGGCGAATTGGGAATCGCGTGGAAAGAGGGCTAGGTTAGGGCTCGGCGATAATTTTGTAATTCGTTCGCCTCGTACGTAGGAAAGATACTCGCATGATGATGAATGATCCCAATTTAGTTTTTCTAGTAACTTTTAACGATTGGAAAAATATTTTCAATCGTTGGAAGTTATTATTATTATTATTTTTTTATAGATTTATTGTGCCTTCAATTTAAATAGTTGAAAGTTATTAGAAAAAAATAGGTTGGGATCGTTCTTATATAGCACAAGTGGTTTTTTTTTTTACGTACATACGTTACAAAATAGAAATCAGTTAAACATTTACTATATGTAAATGTAGCTCCTTTTCTTTTTATCGAAGTCCGAATCGACTTTTTCATTTTCACTTTTAATTTTTTTCTTATACACGTGGAATTCTCGATTATTGTCGAAATTATTTCAGAATAATAAAATAAATCCAGAATAATTTTCTTCTAATTAAATTTTTGTCTTATTTAAATAATTGTTAATTTCTCAACAAATAGAAGGAAAGAGGAAGCAGCTCCGTGTAATCAAATAGAGAACAGGAAATAGAGAATAAGAATTTCATAGTACATATATGGCTTCTGAATAGGTTGAAATTCTTATTCTCTGTTTCCTATTCCTTTTATTCTGCACAGCCATTAAAACTCTTTACGAGTTATTCTTAATTCGTGAAAGAACCTTCAAAAATCGAAAATCTAAAGGCAGCTTGATTTAAAGCATTACCAAAGCATTGTTTAGCTATAACCAAATCTGTCTTTGTGTAGATGCCTAACATAAAGCTACAAAGCTCTGATGGCGAGGTATTTGAGGTTGATGTTGAAATTGCTAAATGTTCGGTCACCATCAAGACCATGTTGGAAGATCTTGGTATGGATGAGGATGAGGAAGAGGTTGTGCCTCTTCCAAACGTTAATTCTGCAATATTACGAAAGGTCATACAATGGGCCACCTATCACAAAGACGACCCACCACCCCCAGAAGACGATGAAAACAAAGAAAAGCGTACAGATGATATTAGTTCTTGGGATGCAGATTTCTTAAAGGTGAATATCTAATAAAGTCAATCTACATCTACACTTGGTGCACATTAAAACCGTTGTACACAAATTAATGTAAAGATATATATTTAATAGAAATATGAAAACGGTTAAATCGCGAAATTTTCAATAATTCTTTATTGTATGTGTTAAAAGTATTAGTATTCTTGTCTAAATATAAATATGTGTTTATTGCATAGGTCGATCAAGGGACACTCTTTGAGCTAATCTTGGCAGCTAATTATTTAGATATCAAGGGACTCTTGGACGTTACTTGCAAAACTGTTGCGAACATGATCAAAGGCAAGACGCCTGAAGAGATACGTAAAACTTTCAACATCAAGAATGACTTCACGGCTTCTGAGGAGGAACAAGTGCGCAAGGAGAATGAATGGTGCGAGGAGAAATAAACCGGAATTGCGATTACTTACGATCGCGTAAAATCTTTTTGGAATATTCATTAGATTCGTCATTGCGTTACTAGATGTGTCGAACTTAACCACAATTAATGTTATTTTAATAAATTTTTGTGTGGCAGTTTCTCTTTACGAGAAGATCCTAGTTAATCATGGTCAAAATCAAATAACATTGTATACATATGTATCACGTAGGTCCATTGTTATTTATTTCAATAATTAAATAAAGATAGAATAATGACTGTATTACTTTGAAATGTACACTTACATATTTCACTCTTTGAAGTTTGATAGATTCGAATATTTCTAGTAACATTTATAAGCATAATATACTTTAACTATGAATCTTCTCTCATTTGCGAGCTTCTAGCATACCACTTTAGATAACGCTAATGAATTTACATAGTATAAAATTTTAAATTTATATTTAAGAGTCTATGTGGTTTAATGATATTAAATAAACTTGGAAGTATTATTAAAAATTATAAACCTTAAATTTATTTTCTGCTGCATCCTTCAAATTCTTCGAAAACGTGCTAATTTCAAATAAAAAGGATTATTCAATTAAATTTTGCAAGTTATAATTTTTTTCCTCTAACTTTTGTATGTAACACGATTTGTAACATTCACTATTAACAGTGGTAGGATTATAGGTTGAGAACCTTAACCTCAAACCTGTGTCTCCTAACCTCAACGTCAAAATATAACCTGTAATACGAGGCTCAATTTAAATAAATATTTAATACCTTCTTATTTTATTCATATTACGCAAAAAATTACTTTGATTAAATTAATATATGTTAAATCGTCAAAGGAATATATTTTTTAAATGTAATGCCAGAGTGGATACGTTGAAATCTGTATGAGCTACTAAGTAATCTATCTGTATGTAATCTACTATGAGCCAAACAAGTGAGTACAAGCAATTATTTATACATAATTATATAGATTTTTGTTTGTAATAAAAAGAATCATTTTTAAATGCATACGATGTCATGTATCGAATTTCTTATCCTTTTTAGGTAATTGTATTGAAGGATTGAAGGCACAAAATGGCAAAAGTAGTTCACAAGTTTTACACAATGAATGCAATTGGTTTTATCTTGACAAACCAGCTATAGAATATTACAATTTGGAAAACGTTCAGATTATAAGTTACGGAGAACTGAAAATTGCGAAAGAAATAGTTTCTAGTCATTTGAAATGTATAGCGTGTTCTGAATTTATTGGTATTGACTTTGACATTTTGGAGTACTGCGTGCCTTCATTAATGCTTGGGTAATTTTGTCATTATTTTTATATCAAATGTATTTAATTGGAAAATTTATTTTAAATTTACTTCAACAGAATCCTCGACAGCGGACATGCTTTCTTCAATGTACCAACAGATTCATTGGCATGCACAGAGATATTTACTTCTTTAAATGTGAAATATATTTTTACAACATCTGTAATACCCAACAGAAAAATCATACGTCAATTCGACATTCATGGACAGCCGGTATATTTGACAAAATTGGTAGACGTCCAAGAAACTAGTAAAAAGTGGTATCACTTTGCGTATGCGATTACCACTTCAGGATCAACTGGAACACCAAAAGTTGTCAAAGTACCCCACGCCTGTATATTACCTAATATTAGGGATTTAAAGAAAATCTTGGATGTAACGAGTTCCGATAAAATTGCACAACTGACAAATTTTACTTTTGATCCTAGTATCATTGAAATTTTCTTAAGTCTTTGTAGCGCTGCAACTCTATTTATGGTTTCGAAAGCATTAAAAAATGAGGCTGTTAGGTGAGTAATATTAAGAAATTTATGACGATAAATAAATGCTAAAAGAAAATAAGATAGAATTCACAGTACAGAAATATGAACATTTTTTAGGCTCTTGGAGAAAATATTTCATGCTCGTGTAACAGTTCTTCAAATCACTCCATCGCTTCTCCTCCATCAGTGGTCTACCGAACGCTTGAGAACAACAATCCTAGACAAAGATTCGAGACTAAGAGTTCTTCTTTTGGGTGGAGAACCGTTCCCCAGCATGAAATTGCTTTCGAAAGCTAGTCATCCGCAGAATACGACACGATTGTTTAACATCTACGGTATAACCGAAATATCGTGTTGGTCTAGCATTAGGGAAATTGTCGAAAACGATGTAGATGAGCCTTGCCTAGGTGAACCTTTATCGGAAACTATATTTCAAATCAGAAATGAAGATGAAGTAATAATTAAGGGCGATGGCACTCTTTATATCGGTTAGCTTTTAACATTACGAATGTGTAAAACATTTTTATGGAACTTATTTTTACATAAACTATATTTTTCACACATTTGTCTTCAACAGGAAGTACTACTAGGATTTGCATTGTTGGAAATGAAACTGAGGATCTGGATAAGCCAGTTTTTCGCGATACTGGCGACATTGTTTCCGTAAGTTCTATTTACAAATTAATTATTGAGAGAACAAATTTTAGGACTTAACGTATCCAAAATTATTTTCAATAACAAAGATGAGTTTGCTTGTTCAAATTTGTTTTTTTTTTCTTTCAGGCAGACGATCAACGTAGAATATTTTATAGAGGAAGACGAAATAATATTGTAAAAAGATTTGGAAACAGGGTGAACTTGCGAGAGCTCGAGAGAGTCGCGACGGAATTGAGTTTCGTACGAAATTGTGCTACATTTTGGGATGCAGGGAATCACAAATTATATCTATGTTTGTCGACTACAAATACGAAAGAGGAATCTTCTAAATTGAGAGATGATATAATGCTGCACTTAAAGATATTACCATCGACCTGTAAGCCCGACAAGATAATCATAGTAGAACGTTTTAACTTTACTGCTAGTGGAAAGATTTGCCAGGCATCACTGAGAGAAATATGTACGAACTCCGAAACAGAAGTTGTCAGTGTAAATAACTCGCACGTTAACGCGTATGAGATCTTTGAAAACTTGTGGTGTAATCATGTAAAATCTAGAGACGACGCTGGCTTTTTAACGTCAGGCGGTACATCAATAGCAGCACTTCAGCTCTCAAGCGCTGCCGCTCAAGCCTTTAATATGGAATTTCCTGAATTGATTGGTATGTTACTGAAAGACTTTACATCCGACAAGTGCGTTCATTATATCAGGAGTATTTTAATTGGTCGAGATAGCGACAAAGCTGTCGGACATTCCATCGGTATGCCTTTTAATAAGATATTTAATAAGGATACCAAGAAAACACTTAATACAGAAAATTGTATGATAAAACAATCATCACAAAAGAATTTACTGTTATCAAATGAGGAGCATCCTTATCAGTGGTACAAATGCAGGGGAAAGACTTATGGCGATACATTAACGAAAGAAGAAAATATCAAATCTCTCTTAGAAAATATATCGAGCGTTGAAGTATTAGCAACTTATAATTTGCAGAAGTGCGTCGATGCCTCGCCAACTGTATACCGTTATTCCGTGTAAGAATAATTTTGAAGAAAAAAAATTATTTTTTAGTAAAAACATGATAAATCTTAATCAACACTTCAGGGAGTGAATCTAAAACTCAAAATAATACTAATACATAACGTTAATTTTTAGAGAAGAATTGCACGCAACGGTCGCTTCACATTCCGGCATTATATGTACTGCTAATTTACTCAAAACCGATGTGTCGTATGAAATAAAACTACCAGACAGAATAGAAGCTTCTGTTTTAGTTCTAGCCAATTTTCACGGAATTGTAGGTAAGCCCCCTATTGATATATTGCACTTTAACGATTAATATTGATCAAATAACGATTTTTAATCGTAGGCTGTTACGATGGATACATTTACTGCGTCCATTTAAAGACTGGTGACATAATTTGGAAATTTCAAACACAGGACATGATTAAATGCACGGCGATAACATGTATGCAAGGGAGCAAAATATTTGTGGGTTCTTATGACTGCCATGTATATTGTCTCTCGACGGAGGTAGGCGGCATTTTTTAATCAAGTACTATTATTAATTATCTATGTCTCGATGTCATTAATTAAAATTATACGATAAATGATCCAAGTACGTGCTTTATCTAAGTATAAAGAGACCCGTCATCCCACAGAATGGTACTCAAATTTGGAAAACTAAAGCGAGCCAAGGTGGAATTTGTGCTACCGGTTGCTTGCATCAGCAGTCGACTTCAGTTCTTTTCGGGACATTAGACGGCTCGTGCCTGGCCTTACAGCAATCTTCGGGACGTGTCATATGGTACCGTAAACTGCACGATCCGATATTCGTCGCGCCTGTCGTTCTCCGGACTGGATACGCTTTATTTTGTTCTGTAGCTGGTACCCTGTATTGTTTCGATATCGAAACTGACTGCCAGGTAAATGTACCTATGCCTTCCTTTTGTTGCTCGATGTGTTCTATTGACGATATACTTTTTATTATCGCAGATGTGGCGGTATGTGATATACGGCAATGTATTTTCGTATCCTGTGATATGGACTACCAAGTCTACGAACGACGAGCACGTCATACTAGCTAGTCATAATAAAAATCTGTATTGTCTCGAAGTGCCACGAAGGACTGTTGACGAAAACGAGCCCAAATTGAGATACATGTTACAAATGCAGTCGCCTATTTTCGCGACCTCTTGGTGCGAAGATGGATACATGTTTGTGGTATGCACAGACGGCATCTTCAAAGTATTCGATCTTCTAGAGGGCAAATTGTTAGCGACCAAGCAACTTCCCGGCGAAACGTTTTCTTCGCCGGTCGTTCACAACGATCTCGCAGTTTTGGGATGCAGAGACAACAATCTATACGTTTTGAGACTTGGTTAAATGTGTGATACTTTATATGAAAATTCATAACTGAACGCGACTAGTCGTATATTAGATTCTTCACATCCGTCGATGTGTTAAACAAGATTAGATCGGAATTGCAAAGATACATGGTTAATACAATATCGTTTATTCCATTCAGCTCTCGTGTTACAAGTTGATGGATAATGACGTATCTGTTGCAGTTGAGACAAGTGTTTGTTATCTGAGTATACCCGTTTCCCATCGGATTTTCATACGTAAAGTGAAATTGCGTGTGCCCATCGTAACCCATGCGAGAGTGCAAGCAAAACGTGATTCTAGGAAAACGGCCGTTTTTTCGTTTCTTCTTCTTCTTCGTACATATGCCGTTAAATGAAATTGATCGATGTGCATGCGAATGTTCGCGCTCACTTGTCCCCTTTCCTTATCAGGTAACGATACAATAATGATTTATTATGCAAGTGAAATAGTCCAGAATCTCAAGCTCACACGAAACAACAATATTTCAACGACTCCATTTTCTCATATTTATATATATATATATGTATACATATCTTTTTTGTAATATATAATATATATACTATATAGATCTATAATATATCTATAATGAAATGCTTGGCCGCTCCGGATATCTTTCTTCGTTTCAACGAATCAACCTTCGTTTCTTTTTTTTTTTCGTTTTTTTTTTCTCCCTCCCATTTGCCGTCGACTTTGTCTCAAGCGTGTATGGGCATGCGACTTCCCTATTCCTAATTTTGTCTCTGAACGTACGTTGAAGATATCTAATCGTGCTATTGATAGATAAGACTTGTTTCCTAAACGAGCGTTTCTTGAACAAATGTGAAAGATGAAACATACAATTGTATACGCGAGTATGCGCATCGAGTAACGCATCATATCTTGTTACTTCCTAATTTTGCTACACGGTCAATATGCAAGGAAAAAAGCAACGGAATACCTTCGGCCACCGTTTGGCATTTCGTATAAAACTATATCATTGCTCGACTAATTTGTTCGAAACGATAAATGCAACTTAAATAACCTAAAACTAACGTCGAAATATGGGCAAATTTTTTCAAGATGCAAAACAACCGAGTCTCTTTTCAGAAATATTTCTACATCTATAGGAATTACCGATGCTAATCTAAACAGAGATATGAGACTTACATTGTATCGTTAGTTGTCAGTTTAACAATATATTGTAGCCTTTTGTAGCAACATGATGATGTTGCTACAGTAGCTGTAGAATTTTTTGTACAATTTAATCTCTCGTTATCTGCCGACAAACGGTTTCACTTATTTCAATATATTAAAATATGGTACATAGGTATTGTATACACGCTGTGACACGGACGTCTTAATTACCTTTATTTCCTTTCTTTATTATTCATCTCCGTTTAAATCTGTATTGGCAGATTGGATTCATGTTTCGTGTAAAATATAAATTTATAAGAGGATCTAACCTTATATAATCCGGTGTCCGAAATCGTAGAAATAGAGTCCGAGAGTTCTTTTCCGTGTGAGTGTGGAGAATTCGTGCGCTTCGGACAAGACTCTGTCGTGTAGGAACAGGATGAGGAGGGTAGTGAAACAGAGAGAAGTTTGATAGAGAGATTTTTAGCCAGCTTTGCCTTCCGTTTTTCATTCTCTATCAAAGAGAAACCTACATAATTAGGCACAGGTCTGCTCGCAGCGTGACTTGTTCCGTGGGACATCTGCCTTGAGACACTGTCGCATGCCGACGCGGTCGGCAATCGTCGAGCGATGGTTTTTTCCTTTCTACTCGAATACGCAAATACACTGGGCGCTTTGATTTCCCCGATAATGTCGTGTGATGTACATGCACGCGCGCATTCCGTGATTACGGTTACTGATCCTCATCGCCGAGTTCGTGCTTGACCTTGTTGAAGTCGAACTCCTCGCCGGTGGCGCGCTTGAATATGTCGAGCACGTCTAAGCAGGTGGTCTCGAAGTGCGTGGTAGCGTCGTAGCTGGTGGATATGAATATCTGGCTGTTGAGACCGTCGTCCACCGGCACCATGTAATCGGAGATGCTGATAAACTTCTGCTTGACCGGGCCGAGCAGATCCAGGCCGGGCTTGATCTCGACCTCCGGATTCTTTGTCTCCACCGTGGTCGAGACCATGGCGATGAACCAGCCCTTTGCCGCGACTTGGTGAGTGTGCGACACGAGAGACACGTATATGTCAGAATTACGACCAACCTGAGGAAAGAAGAGAAAAGAAGTATTTGATTAGAGATATAAGACAAAGTTTACGAATATTACAATAACAAGTTCACGTCTACACAGAAAATAAATGACTTTCGCTGGATTTTAAAGTGAACAATTTTTTTTTTAGAATATCAAAATTAAAGAAGCGATTGCAGAGTTTACTCATATTACTATACATTTTATGTATACGCGAGATAAAATTAATCGTCAATTACCTGCTTCTGAGGAATGATGATTTGCGTAGACAATGCGTCAGCTGTGCTTGGTATAGGATGATCCATGAGACATATGCATCTTATCACTTGACCGACCTTCTTCACGCGATCAGATACGTACGTGGGATCACAAAAAACTTGTTTGCATTGAGCTACCTCATCGCCGGAACGGACGCCGACCACCTGCGCGAAACAAAAGTTAATTTCCGTGACTACGTGGCAAGTTTAGTTTGCAAAGATACGGCAAACGCGAAAGTTACCTTGCCGTCCTTGATGACGATTTCGTCAATCGGCTTGTCCAGCATGTATGTGCCGCCGTAAATAGCGCTAAGACGGGCGAATCCCTGGGGAAGTTCACCCAGACCATACATTGGATAGAGATACGGCGATTTTCCATATCGCGCTAAACTATCACTATATAGTTTAATTCTTCTGATGGTGGTTATCGCGGTTTGGCCTATGTAGTCATCATCCCTTGAAACACAGATATTAACACTCTTAAAAAATAAATAAATAAACTCAGAAATACATGGCAAATGTATATTTCTATAAATTGCACTTTGAGTTCAACGGAGCGATAAATATTCTTCATATTTTATGGACTCTTTAAATTTCACAAATTACTCGCGCTCTACAAAGTCAACCTTTGTCGATTATTACCTGTACAACGCTAACGCGTGTCCAGTGAAGTCCTGCGTGTTCTTATCCAGGCTGAACTTGCTGTACAGTGCGCTCATTGTGTTGTTGAAGGGATCGAAGCCATCCCACGTCTTAGGATCGTCCTCCTGCATGTTCTGCACCCATATGAGGAAGCTGCGGAACCGCCGCTTCTCGAACAGGCCCATCAGGTCGCTGGACAGGGCCTCCTGCTGGTCGATCGGCACCTTCGAGATCTTGCCCGACTTGTACACATACGAGCCCTCGACCGACTTGAACTCCAAGTAACGTGTCACGCCCGTGTGAATGAGCAGCTTGACGAGAAGACCATTTGCCATCAGGAATTTGGGTATCAAGTCAACATTCCAATCCCGACCGCGGCCGTAGCTCTCGTCCGGCGATGGAGCCTTGAACTTGCTAAACAAAATAATGAAGAATAATTAAAAGTCAATTTATCTACGATAATTAATCTATCTACGTTGTTATATTACATCCTTTTAAAATAATGGTAAGTCTAATAACAAAGGCCCATAAAGTGAAATTAAATTCAATTACATTTAATTAAAGTAGTTGCTTTTTAGAGTAATTAAGGATTATAAAAGTCTCTCCCTGTTTTTTAATTTCTTTATGGAATTTTTCAGGAAGAAATTTTGAACCACGAGTCATAAAAATGTACATAGTAAACCTATAAAGTGTCGATCAGTTAGTGAATTAGTCAAGTGAATGATTTCCATCACATGTAATTAAAAAAGGTTTTGAATCAGACTTCCGCTTTCGTGGTCGTTTATCTACGCTCAGAAACCGCGACCTGAGAATTATCAGAGAAAATTATTTTCGTATATGAGGCTGCTGCGTCGGCCGTTTGCTTAATGCCGTTCACGAACCTGCAATCGTCGCATACGTCGACGACACGTTCGTAAATGATGATTGAGCGATACCGCGAACGCGACGCGAATCCAAGGACAGTAATTTATTGACAGTGATAGGCGAATTACCGCGTGCGATAATTTATTGAGAGAGAGAGCTCGTGTCGGACGCGTTTTATTATTGGTTTCTTTATCCCCTTGGTAAGGTGCGAGGCCGTAGAGGCGTTGCAACGTTAAATAAACAACGTTCTACGAATTCATCCAAACTACTCTTTACACGACCCATCCGTATCGATTAGTTTTATTTTCGTCCAGATTCATCCTGAATCTCATTTAAATTCTTCATGTTTTTAACATGCGGAACGCGAGCGCGGCGACACAGCGGCTTCTTAATTGCCACTCCCGCTTGTGCGGGTTCATTGGATTCGCATTCGCGGATCGCGAGACGACCGCCGCCCCGGTAGACGGAAAAGTCCACCGGGACTCGCGTGTCGCCGCGCTCAGACGTGCGTTTCTCGCGTTTCTTACGCGAGGCACGTAATTACGTGCAATCTTCGGAACGACGGCCGTCGTTCCGCTTTCCATCTGCATTCGGCGCGCGAGGTAGTAAAGTCCCTCCTTCTCTTTCTCCTCGGCGGACTTTCATGCTCGCGCGAGTGCTGTTACGAGGGAACATAACGGACGGTATATCGAGTGTCAGGCTGCGAACAGGATATCCGCGCTTTTCAGGTGACGCCGCGCCTTTCGACAGAATGCGAACCCTATACGCAGCTGCGGCGGCGAAAGGACGGAAAGCAGAGAGGAGAGTCCCGAGAGAGGTAGAAGACCCTATAATCGCGAACTTTTGACATTTCGTCGCGCTTTTTTTTTTAACGCGATTATCGCGCGGTCGAGAAAGCGCCGCGACGGAATGTCACGGTAAGAGGAATGGGAAAAACAACGTGGAACAATGTTATCACGAGCATTATCTCTTTCCTCTCTTATCCATCGCAATAACAACGTCCGTCGCGTTCCTTGTCTAACTGTACAACAGGGATGTCCAGTCTCGACTGTAACAACAGGAAAATTCCATAAGTAAATAAAGAAAATTAAAATTGGAGTTCGCAGATATTCTAGAATTAAAATAAAATTGCTGCTTATTGTGTAAAATTAACGTTGAGCGTTTTATATGTTAAAATATTTAACAAGATACATTTCCTTCTATGTTAAAACATTCTATGTTAAAACAAAAACTCTCGGAAAGCAGCGAGAAATAATGGTTCTTGCCCGCGAAATTAACTCGGGCTTAATAAAGATCAATGCGAATGGAAGCTGGAATATTCAATGCGGAAATCTCGCGGAGGAAATTGTACGTGTAACCGGAGGAGAAAAGAGAAGAGGGACGGTGAAGGTAATTGTCCCGATGATTCCAGGCTCGACCGCGTTTCCTACGTAATTAGTGCTGTAATGCGATAAACGCGCGAGCGGTGTTTCGCATCGAGTCGTCGAGAGAGAATTATGGAAAAACCTTTCCTCGCGCGATAAGCGGCAAATTGACACGCGCGTAAATTGATGCGTACACGTCACACGTGTGGATATCCCCCGTATCTTTGTGTTGTACGTTGATGTGTACCGAATCATGTCGATTTGTGTTGTACATCGCCGCTTATCGCTTGAGTTTCTCAGTAATCGGGGATATCGGCGATCCGCTGACAGCGAAATCAGTACGTTTGCATGCATTCGATGAAAAAAAAAAAAAAAAAAAACGACAAATAATTAAACGAGCAAAATAATGAGTAAGAAACAAAAGAAAACAAATAGAAATAAAAAAGCATGGAAGAAAGATTAAAAGAGCAAACAGGGAAAAATATAAAAAAAAACAAAATTAATCATAATTTCACAAAGAGATATATTAAGTAAAAATTAACTGCTCAAAAATAAGTATAAAATCAATCTTAATTGTTAACAAAACTTCTCTCTTTCATGTTTCATAACAATTCATAAACTTTAATTTAAAATATTCTCTGCAATAATATCAGTATAAATTCTTGTTGCAGAAGAAGTATGACGAAAATTTTCTCTTTTTTTACTTGAAGTAAAATAAAAATGCGCGTTGGTCGGACGGTAGAGGAGGGGAAAGGCCACGGGTGTATAGAGTGCAGCTTGAGATTCTTGAGAAACGTCAGTGCGGAATACCGCAGTGAAGCGATCGCTATCGGTGCAAAGATTAATTGATGTTCCGAGAATCGCAGGCGAAATTGCGATGGAGCTGAGGAGAATTTAGAAATTAACGCGGGGTCACAAATTATTAGTCAGCGGCACGGCGACGAACGTGAATCAGCGACGTTCGATAGAGCGGAGTTCTCTCTCTCTCTCTCTCTCTCTCTCTCTCTCAGGAGGAGGAGGCGGGAAGGAGAAGGGCGGATACTCTCTTTTTTTTTTGCCCTCTCCTTTCTACATCCGATTGTAACCGTTGGCCGAAGGCCGACGAATACCGAACTTTCCGCTGTTCCGAACGGTCGGTAGCAACGACCGCAATTCGTAATTAGCGTCGAACGTCTCTCGCTGAATTCGGAGCTTGGCGCGGCGCGTTATAGTTTCCGCTCCAAAATCCCAACGCCATGCATAAATAAATCCGTTTCAGTTTCCGCACGAGATCCCACCTGTTTTCCTAGCCCCTCCCCCCCCCGCCTCTCCCTTTTCTTTCCGTATACTTCTCGTTTGGCATGTTTTCATTTTAAATACGGAAAACGCGAGTGAAAAATCGACCTTGTCCTTTCGCAATTAAGCCTTTCGCTTTCTCCATCCTTATCTCGCCAACGTCTGGTCGTGTCTATTTATCTCATTTCGAGTGCAGAAAGTGTAATGCGGTGCAACAGAAAGATCGACTGATCTTGCCGACGTCAGAATGAGAATTCATTTCGTGGATAATCTCTACGTGGAGTCGCGCCGAGAGTCGCGCGCGCCCGTCGAAGACGATTGGCGTCGTCGTCCCGGGGGCGCGATTTTTCCTACCGTCAAGCGCGGATCTTCGCGCGTCGCCCGCATCCCGACGAGAGATTAATCGAGATCGATCGCAGAGGGGACAGGGGGAGAATTAGTCAAAAACGCGGCCGCACGATTTCGCGCGCGCGGCGGGAACGCGGGCTCGAGAATGACGAGAATCGATAACGCTTCCCCCTCGCTCTACCCGTGTGCGGCGCAGTTCCGACGATATACGTTGCGTTCCCCGCGGGAGAACGTATCTCTTCCCTTCCGTCGCTTCCGCTCTCGCCTCTCTCTCTCTCTCTCTCTCTTCCTCTTTCGTTTCCTGCGCGCGTAATCGATCGGCGGGATTTCGATCGCGGAAGGAAAGGAGATCGATGTTCGCAATCGTACCGTGTCACGTCGGCCCCAGCTGTCGACGGCGGCAACGGCGGTTTCCCGCCGGGGTGGGAGGAGGGGTCGGAAGAAGGAAGGTAGAAGGGGCGGGCTCGCGTAAGGTAAACGTTCAGAGGTACATACATTCTGACATTGTTGAACGATTCGAAGGGATCGCGTTCGATGCCCACGCAAGGGACGACTTCCCCTCTCTCTAGATGCACCCTTGGATTTTCACCCTGCTCGAGGGAGACTTCGAGAAAGGTGGGGGAGGGGCGGAGGTGCCCAACGGGCAAGAGTACCCACCTGAACAGGTCCTCGAGGGGCGTGATGGAGGCCGACTCGCCGCCGTAGTACTTGTTGCGGTCGATGTGCAGCACCCGCTTGCCGCTGACGGAGAGCATGCCCGAGAGGATGCACTCCTTCAGGCCGGTGCCGAGGACGATCGCGTCGTACTCCTCATTCATGTTCGCGCCGGGCGGGAAACTGGCGGCCGAGGGGAAGGAGGAAAAGCGGTGGCTCGAGTCCTGTCCGCGGAGTCTTGTCGCAGCGACGTGAACGCCGAGTGTACTGCTCGCGAACTCCCTCGCGGTTTACGTTCTCTCTTCCTTTCTCACTCTCTCTCTCTCTCTCGTTCTCGCCTGGCCCCGCGTGTTCCACGACGTCGCGACGACCGAGAATACGCTGCCTCCGCTACGCGATTGCTACGTTGACACGACCACTGCACGGTGACACGGCCAGCACGGCACGGCACAGCACGGCACGGCACGACGTGGCGCGGAACGGAAGGAAGACCAAGCTCTTTCGCTCGCTCTGCTCTGTCGACGGTGACGGCGGCGGCAGCGACGGCGACGACGACGGCGGTGGCGGCGGTGTAGCGAGTGACGTCGAACTTTTCCCTAGGACCCGCGTGTCACGCCGACGCGTTGCGAAGCGGCTTTAAAGAGAGGAGAGAGTCCTTACCGCGCGCGTGGATAATTCATTATTTATACTCACGCGCGATAAAACGACTGTAATTACGATGACTCTCCTGACTCGACGTATTACGACCGGAAGAGGGAATCACGTACGCGAGATAGAAGGAGCATCGTCCGCAATCAGTTGACGTAATAACGAGATCTCTTTTATTTTATAACGCAAGCGGAAAAGTGAGACAGAGAGATTTATGGTCTTGTCTCGTCTGAAGATTTATGACATTTGTCTCTGATTACAGCAGATTGTAAATTTACTTAATTCCACGATTATCATGGCAAAATATGCATTGATTATATCACAATTGTAATTATTATTTACCCATGTTTATCATCGACTAAATTCTTAGATAAAAATACGATAAATCTCTTGATAAAACGGTGATTTTAAAAAATATTATTTACTTTAAAAAGCTGACATCTGTTGAATTTCCCGAACATGCTATTATAACAATCGATCTAATAACAAATGTAAATCAACAAGTATTGATGTAGAATTATAACTTTTAATTGTTAAAGGACAAGCAACTAACGTCTCGAGATGAGAAATGACGGATCTCTCGTCGCCTTCAACCAATTGGATTCCGAATTGGCTGTCGCTTTTGCAGAACGCGGCTTGCATCTTATGGTAACATTTCGCGTTCATATTCATTTCTAGGGACCTCTCGTTGGTTATATTTCTCATTCTGCATTGCCAGATGTCGTTAATTTCGCAGCGATCCGCGACCGCGCCACCGCGGCATGTTGATCGGTGCGAGAGGCGAGAGCGAGGTGGAGGGTGGAGGTTGCGAGCCGTGCGAGACTGCGAGATGTCAGTACCGTCAGTACGTGCACGGCAATAGAGTGGAGCGGACGCTTCGTCGGTCGTCGGGGCCGTCGAGCGAATCGGAGCAACGTCTGGCAACGCGATCGCGCTTATCAGTCGCGGCGAATCGGCCGCGATAACGCGCTCGCGAAACGTCGAGGTGAGTTCGTCGATACGCGAATTTTGAAAGCAGGCCCAAAAAAAAATATAGAAAAAAAGAGGGAGGGAGGGAGAGAGAGAGGAAAAAAATATAATCCGCAGGCACGCGCGTACCTGATGCGTCCGCGGAGAGGAGATCGCGGATACGTCAGATCGATTTTTGCGCCAGGTGTTTGGCATACGTGATTCATCCTTTTCTGACGTGCCACACGCGCGCGCGCGCGCGCGCGCGGGAGGAGAGATGTGAGCTTTCAACGTGTCTGCGACGAATTCGGGGCGAGAGACGCCATCCGCTTTCAACGAGGCCACGTGGACCACGTCGGGAGGCAGGAAAAAAAATGTGAGATCTCCCTCCTCCTTCCCTCTTTCTTTGTTTTTGACTCTTCCGCGCGCGTTACGCGGCCGATCCCGGGCGTAAGCGCGCGTAAACTTTTTCCTCGTTCCTTCCGTGGAACGACATCCCTCATGAGGAAAGTATGGGATTGCCAGTTTTCGACCATTTTCCTTGCGATTTTGCCACGGGAACTCAAACAGGTGGGACTAACTGATCTGATTTTGAAAAGACTTCGCGGAACGATGGAGGTCCCGTCGACGAGAAACGCGTATTCCTAAGCCGTGAAAAGCTAGAGGTGAAAGGTTTATTTAGTGAGGATTAGGCATGTGACGAGCCTAGCTCTGATTACGCCGGATAAATTAGGGTATTATTTTATAGGAAGCGAAGACACGTTAAAGAAGACACTCGTAACTCGAAGCGATTTTCAGCCCCAAGTGCATTCCCTTTAAATTTCGTGGGCTTTAAATGTACTCGCGATAAATTGGCCGCGCGATGCCACTTGAAAAGTCGCACAAACGCGCGGCAGGGAAAAGCTTACAGTTTGCAACGTCGTAAAGTAACGGTTAATTCGCCTGAATGCAATCGCGTAAAATTGCCTCTCGTGGCTCTCAGCAAGAAGACATTCTTTCGCGTAAAATTGTCTCGACTGACGATTAACGCGATTCCACGTTACGTGTCAATTAGACCGTAAGACATTTTTTTGACAATCTCGCGAGTCGCTGTGTAATTTAAAGGCGCGAGTGTTAATACAAATGTAACATTATTCACAGTATGCAGTGTCTAACAATGACATGACGAAGACTATCGTGCGTAATAAGAAATACGATAAAAGAATATGTGATGTAATAAAAAGCGACACGTGCGCTCAATATACAGATTATTCTTCACTTTATCGCGCCGCTTGAGAACGTTCGTTTAGTTCTTTACATCCTTTATTTCGCGATACTTGTTTCGCGTAAAAATGCCCGTCTTATTATTTGCCAAGAGACGTCGATTTATTTCGCTGACGGGACGTAATAACACGCGCGCGTAGTATTACACGACTTCAACCGAAAAAAAAAAGATCGATCCTGTATTTCCAGTGGAATTCCAGCGATTTTCGAAAACATCATTTCGCTCGTAATTTATTCGCTTTGCGTAGGTATATAGGTACATGCGTTTCGTGAATTCGACTAACAATCGAGTTAGCGCGCTGCTTATCGCACACGCTCGCTATCAGTCGACTTTGAAACGAATTTTGAAGAAAATTGCGGTATTATCTGAACCATATTGAACGCTAATGCTCGTATTTAGCTTTAAGCGGGCATTCATTCAAGATTAATAAACGAAAGAAGATATTACAAGTGGCCCGAACTTTATGACTGTTAACTATACTTTTCTAATTATTAGTTTTATTTGAATAGTCGGTATGTTGTATAATTTATCGAGTTTCCGGTAGTAATATTTTGCTCCAAAGCGCAAACTTAATTTAAGTAAAATACGCTATTCTCGCGCACTACGGGATATGTTTTAGGGATCCCATCTGGTTTCCGTTATGTTTTACAAGTATAAGTAAGAAAGAGAGAGACAGAGAGAAAGAGAGAGATTCTGTTACACTCGTTGCGTTTATTTCGACGCTGATCAGAAAATCACTCTTGCGTCAACTGGGAAAAAACGCCGGGTAAATCTGCTCGCATTATCACGCATTGAATATCAAAGTCGCGTAAAATAAACTTGTGAGTCGTTTCTGATCTTTGATCTTGGATTTCATTCGAAATTACTTTGTCAATTTCCGTCAAAATTCTTTGATAATCTATTTTTTTTCTGAGAAAATAACTTTTTGAAGTTTCTTCTTTGAGGGAGAATCTTCAAATAAAAATTATTTCTGTTTAACGAAATTTAGATTGCCTAAAAAGTGCCGTCAACTATTAATGCCTCTTCCAAGGCATTCGGGATTGTCAGAAAAAGATGAAGCATCTTCTCGAAAAGATTTAAATGCTACGGAGAATGTTGATCGGTGCGTAAATGTATAACGACAATGGATGCATTATAAGACAATCGATCAACTCCTTTGACGGTACGATTTCGAAAGATTAATCCCGGATAATCTATACAAGGAGCCTCGACGATCGACAGGAGGCGATATCGCAATTTTCTTTAACGGTCGCTCCAATCGTCCTAACGACGCGGCAAAGCGTGGCTAAAGGAGGCGCTCGCGAGTAAACGGGTGACCCAATTTACTTAGCCGCTCGATTTTTTTCTACCCTTGATACCCCCTTCGTTTACATTCGGCCGGTAGCGATTTGCTTGCAAAGAGAGAGAAGGGTGCCCGCGTGTGCATCGATCGCGCACACCGGAATCTCGTTCATCGCACTGCACGCACACGCGATCGCGCGATTGCACTCATTAGCGCATGCACGCGTGTACGCATGATGAAACGACAATCCGTGACACGCATTCCCCGCCGCCCGCGCGCCGCTCCTGCCAACTCGAATTAGATATTTACACGCGTCCGAGCGCGAATTAAAGCCCCGGTAAACATGATAAAAGTAATGAAAGTTAGATGCCGCTAAATAAATCGAAAAGATAAAAATCAAATTCCCGTGAAATATACTTTCAGATATATCTGCAACACATTATATAATGTACAATATTTTTCAACGTGGAAAATTTTAAGCTTTCATTGTATACCGTATTAAGATAAGTATCTTTACATTTACATACGTATTTCGATATAGCACTGCTACAAGAAAAACAATTTGGAAGATGAATGATCAGGATAAAGATCAACGCTTACTAGAAACGCCTTTAAGGAATGAACAACGTCTCTTAATCATTAATTGAAGCCATTTCGATCTATATTTCTGCATATCTACTCATCAATCGCGTTAATTTAAATGCCACTCTCATATCGCGCGTCCGAAGCCCGAGTTATTCGAGATCTTTAACGCCAATAAGAAATTGGAAAAAAATATGGAGCCTATCCTTTGTGCTAAAATCGCAGTATCGATCGCTTATCAGAATTATCGGCGAGTGTCATCAGAATCAGACGGAATGTGTATTTTTGTATCAGTCGAGCAAATGAACGATAAGTATTCTCTGTCAATACTCCTTTTCGTGCACAGGGTGCGCCTGCCTGACTAATTTTATTTTTCTTTTTTTAATGGCAAATACTGCACGCGAGCTTCGAATCTGTCCTTCGAAGGGTACCATACTTTGATTATTTTTTAGTGGAGGACTTATTAAGATTAATCTCCGGATGTCGTACTGGTTTCGAAATAGCGTCTGAAAATAACGCGCGGTATTTCTGCGGAGAAACGCTCTAAATTTCTGCCTTCTGCAAACTTCAAGGCAAAGAATTTTCCCTCTGACTAGTGCATTCGCTACAATTTTTTTGCGAAGAATTTTTTTTTTGTTGACTTTGGTTATCTACACAGGATATCCGATAGGCGGTTCCCTACACATGGCACTTTCCACGATTCGCGTTTTATCGAGGGATTCCCTATCTTTTTTTATTCGATAACAATGCGAAATTGTGCTTGATATCGCACTGTAAATCTCGACACCTGGTTCCCGGATTTCGATTTTAACGTCCCGTAAAATTGAATAAACACTTCTGAAGCCCGCGTTTATTTTCGGCTATGCTGGAATATTATTGCTCCTATCCTTGTAGAGTCGTCCAATTATCTGGAATTGCCAAATATATATTGTCGCATCGCATTACTAATAAATCAGGCGGGAATCGATAAATGATAAATGTAGTCCATAACGAATAAGTTATAGAGGAATGTCTGTCCGATAAGATCGATTTACTTCAATAATTATTAATATAGGTTCAACGAACGTCACGTGGACGTGTGACAGCTGATTATGATATATGAAAAGGTGCTGCAAAACGATGACGTGTTTTCGAGCGGATGTTATAATGTGCCAATTTTCGCCGTTATTTTTGACAGAGGCGGTTATTAATGGCTATATCAACGTTTCCATGCTCACGCCGATAGAAAGCTTAGATAAAATTTTGTTATCATTTTCATATTAAATCCGACATTGAAAATGACGACGCCAATGTCTGAAAATAACGTTCATTCCTTATACAAATATGGAATGTATACACATATGAAAATAAACATAAACTATACTTAAAAATATATTAAAAAGTAATTAATATCGTTATCTTTAATATGTCTAAATGTCGATTTTTTTCGCAGCAACGTGCCGCGGTATAATTCAGTATAAAACTGCACAATTGCGTCAAGTTATGATTATATTTGCGTTTTCTTGTTTGCAAAGAACACACGGCGATGCACGTAAGACTGTTATTTCGTCGATACGTGTAAGCGCGAATGATTCGTCAGTTGCGGAAATAAGCAGACGCCTGCGGCGAGAAGAATAATACGAACGAACGAATTTCGAGTCAAAGGCGGTTGCGTTCAAAAGGCATGGCCGAGGACGTATTGTACTATCGGAGCAAGGACGCGAGGCCGAATTATCTTTCTCATCGCGATCGAAGAAGATTGAACACTCGCGCTACCGTATCGATTTCGCAAATTCTGATTATGATACAATTTCATCTATATAGTTGTGGATAAAGGTGTGGCGAAATATTACATTGCGAGTTAGACCATGCACAGTCGATTACCAGCTACGATAATCCTTCGCATGAAAGTCGAGTATTATATTTGATGATGTCAATGATATACATATTACCGTTTATCTGTAATCCGACAGAAGCCAAAACCTATGTCAGTTCTAAATTCGGAATATTGCAAAACACTTCAGAACTCAAATTTAATCTTTAAGAAAATATCTTTGGTCTCATTATTAACAATATTTTAACTTAATAAATTCATAATTACAGTTTATAATTTTTTGTTAAAAGCTATATAAAATTGCAAAATAAAAATCTTTGTAAACTTTTGATATACAAAAAATAGAGCATTATCTCTATCTTATTTGATAATCGTTATCTTATTTGATTATCTCCATGGTGAAAAAATGCCTTCTCTTTTATTATAATAATTATTCGGTAATAATCTATCAATCTATCAATAAAAGTAAATTGTGGGAATGCTCGGGACATGTTCATCATTGCTGGAAGTTTTAAGAGAGTCGACCGGTTCTCGCCATACCTGCAAAGTTTACTCTGCACTTATTGTTTCACACGGTCTACGAAATTTTTTTTCTTGCATCGCGTGTGTGTGTAGATGTGCCAGCATGTCCGAGGACGACGCGCAGGAAGCAGCCAGCGAGGAGATCGAGAGACAGGGGTCTCTTTACGTGTTCCCGAGTGCGGGTCGTCCCAGCTGCGCGACGACGTCATCGTCGTCGTCGTCGATCTCGACGGCGCCTCTCCAGCCGCCTCCGCTGCCGTTCCTCCACGGTGGCTCGACCACGGCGAGCGCGACGGTGACGACCAGCGTCACGACGACGATGACGAGCACGTCGAAAAACAGCAACGGCGACGAGGACGAGGACGCAGTAGAGGAAGTCAGCTCACCGGCCCGGAGGAAAGCCCTCTCGAGAACGCACGCGAGATCGGCGAGTCACGGTGGTGTTTTGGCGGATGGCACGACCGGATGGCAGACCTACGGGTCCTTCCTGGGCCCGCTGACGGCGGTGGGAAGCGCCACGTCCGCGGGTCGGCCGTCGGCGCTGAAGAAGCCGGGTCACCAGAGAGCCTTCAGTCAGGGTCAGGTGGCGGACGTGACGCAGGGCCAATCAGCCGTAACGGGACATCACCGTGTCGGCTCCAGAACGGACTTTATCCTGCCGCCAGGCCACAGGGAGGATGGCAGGCCGCCCACTGCCGGCAGGATGCCTTCCTTTCGCGGTCATTCCCGACAGGCGTCCAGGTAAGAAGCGAGAGAACACGATTTATCATTGCTCCGAGTGATAAAGATTATTGGCCAACAATAACAATACGCTAACAATAAACAGATAATTTACGCAACAGTTACAGTTCTACGTGAAATTTAAAGATAAGGTCTACATCTATTTCGGCCGATACTTTCTCGCCGACGCTAAACGCTTATTAGGTTGCTTGTCTGACTGCCAATAACAAGTATAAAATTCTAAAAACTTTTGAAGCTTCATGTTATAAGAGATATTTAAAAAATTATCGAACGTGCGATAAAATAAAAAATATAATTTCGAATTATGTAATCAAAATTTTATATGATGCATGATTTGTTAAAAATGTATTTGCAATTTCTATCGATAATATTAGTATACCGAGCGCCTCGTCATAAGGTATCGATCACTAAAATTACGAATTCAATAGACGCGAGATTGAGAATAATTTTGAGTTGCGATAAATTATAATATTTTTTTTCGAAAGACGACACAGTTGGTATTAGAAAGCAGGGTGTTAAAGACACAGGTTTCGTCGCGACTGTTTGCAGATCGGAATCTATCTATACGATAAGACGTAGCGTCGCGCCTCCATGGTGGAGGAGATTATGGGCCCATTGTTTCGGCCCGCTGCCAGAGGAACCCCGTTTACGAACAATAGTGCCGAATCACTTAGTCCCGCCGAAGACTCCGAAGAGTCAGCATCCCAACGGGAGTAGGAAGGACAACAGGTGAGAACGGGAGACGAGAAGGATGGTCCCGTTCGGAGACGATCTCCGCGCCGTTGTTCTTACACATGTGCTCGTTTCTTCTTCAGGGTACGTACAACGAAGTACACGGCGCTGAGCTTCCTACCTCGTAACCTGCTAGAGCAGTTCCACCGTGTGGCCAACCTGTACTTCATCTTCATCGTGCTGCTTAATTGGGTACCGGCCATAAACGCGTTCGGCAAGGAGGTCGCGATGATCCCCGTGGTATTCGTTCTGGGTGTCACGGCGCTTAAGGACTTCTTCGAAGATCGCCGGCGACTCGCCAGTGACCGGCGTGTGAACAATTCCACCTGTCGCGTCTACGTTAGGTGAGTGCAACATTGCAGCCGTACACAGAGAGCGAAGTGTACACACGGCGAAGTATATAGCGTACGGATCGTCGAAGTACGATCGGCCGGCCCCTTCTCTCCTCCCCTCCTCAAGAACCACCGCGGAAAAGCGATGTAGAGATAACTCAAGTTTTACGGTAAAAAGAGTCGATATATAACGTTACACGAGTCTATTTGCGAATTACACGCGATAAAGAAACATTAACGAATGTCGATCGAGCGATGAAACGCGATAAAATGACAGCAGCTTGTCCTGTTATTGGAAAGCTATATACGTATAGGTATTAGAAGAATGTGAAATATGTGAAATCGGAATAATGAAATAATAATAACTAAATACCCCTCCCCCCCTTCAAGCCTCAGTTTCATTTCTAATAAAGAATTATTATTCTACTGCGTATTGTGTTACGGGGAAGCTTCACGTTGAATAAAAAGTTGAACAAGGACATTTAATTTTTCAACCGGTATCGGCCTTGCGCCCGTTTATCCTTGCCCGTATTGCCGCGCGAGCTGTCGCTTCAGTTAGAATCCTTGCGGCAACGGAATCCGATAGATCGATTCCAATAAGACCGACAATTCCAGATATGTAGGTCACGTACACGTGAACGCGAACGCGCGCGAGCGAACGAGCGAGCGAGCGAGCGAGCGAGCGAGCGAGCGAGCGAGCGGTCGGTCGGCGTGCATTGCGGTCGAACATGGTGAAGAAAGTGTCTCGTGTATACCGTTCTTTTTCCGCGGGAGGTCCCCGCGCCGCACGTCCGTATACACGCGAGATACGACGTTCTAATTCGTTCGCGACGCGTCAAACGTTGTTTACGTTTAATGCCGACCGACGTGCGCCCGCAACAACGATAGTAAGCCCGCTTAGCTCAACGGGTTCGCTATATATATCGACGCGAGCAACGGTCCCGCGGACGACGATTTGGATAGCGCGTATCGTGCGTTGGCGCGCGCGCGCGGTGTTAACGCGTGTCAACACATACGCCAATCGTCGTCCGAACCACGTGCCACCTCGTTTCGCCGCTTACGCATCCGAAATGCCCGGGCAAATAATCGCTGCACGAAAGCAAGAGGTTGTTGCACACGCGCGGTCGAATCGAGATAGAATTCGCCACGGCTACGATACGCTTGCGCCGCGATAAACGCGTATGTACGCATGCCACGTGGTTGCAGCGCAACGCTTGGAATACTCCAAGCCGAACCACAGGGGGGAACGAACTCCGAAATATCGTCTCGTGACTTGCAATAGTTTCGGGGATGATGACCAGGTCTATTAACGCTAATTCCTTTTCGATCGAAGTGAAGCCTCGCGATTTACGTTTTTTTTTGTAGTTGTAAAAAGGGCAATTCATTTAACGAGTAATTAGACGTAGAGATTACTGTTTATCTTGTATGTGACTTGCGATTATTTCTATTACTTAAAAAGACGCTTATGAGATAACGGAGGAAAGGTAGACGGCTTATAAATTTATCGCGACCGTTTATAACGATGTAAATCGAGGAAAAATTGAGATCCTTGAAAAACATTGAGAAAAAATAAGAATAATTTCTTTGCGATTCAAATAATAGTCTTAATTTATATCTGCGTGGAAAACCGACGGTGGATTTTCATTCGGTCTGACATAATTACAATTGTGTTTTCAATTGCAGTTAGTTGGCTAATCGTTCGCTCGCCGTTTCGATCGTTCGTATACGAACGTGGGCTGTTTCGCGATCGTCACGAACCCTCGTTCATAATGCAACGTAATCGGAAAATTGATCGATGACCTGGCAATTCCGATATACGGTGTCTCCCCGGATTTTGCCGGGCGACCTTGCCCTTCGGCGTATCCGGCCACATCCTATACACGTCGATTCACTTTCAATATTAATTCGCATTCCCGATCACGCTCGCGATACAAAATCGTTCCATAATTCGTACGGTACAAGTCTCGAATGGAGCGATTTATCTCAAGATATCGCCACGATTCCGATAGAATTAAAGGATTGCGTTATCGCGGCAATGAGATAAAATATTTATGTTTTTATCCGCCGACGCAGAAGAAAATATTCTAATCACTGTACACTTGACGCGATTATTGCACAGATCTTCGATGCAGCCGCGACGCACTACCTGCCGATGCATTCGCGTGTTCTCTATCGGAAAGGACGATCGAATCGGAATTACGTTGGCGGCCGACGCCGACGGCGATTCTTCGAGTCGTGACTACACGCGCTCGCTAATCGTTCAACTCTAGCGTTTTCTGAACGCAACGTATCCGCATAATAGTGCGAGCAACTTCTGCACGCTCTCTCTTTTCCTCTCACATTCACGGCCAGGTCGATTCAGATCCGTCTCGTGCGCCGAAGGCCTTGACATTCGCATTTATTTCCATTACCCCTTTTTATCTCTTCTCGTGGCGCGTGCCTTACAATCTGTCGATTCCGCTTATTAGTCTCTATTTTTATTGCACGTCTCCTCCTTCACGCTTCTGAGAGAGCCATATGCCAATACTTTTCGGGAATGCACATATGTGTGTGTGTGTAACTGGTGGAAAATGTAGAACTTCTTTAAGTCACGAAATCAATAATTTCTTATTTTAGTTCGTTTAATTAGTTGCTTTAAATAATTTAATATGAACCTCCTCTCTTCGTTCGCGTGGCTTATTCTTGAAATTTTTTAGCAACAGATTGTATCATTATTTGTCACGGCACGGCAGCTAAACGAAAGTGTTACTTGATCTGCCTCTGTATTTATTTCAATTTCATTATCTATCTTTACAGAATTTATTTTTAAGCCTCAATAAATGCGTTCTAATCTATCCTATTGTATGATTTAAAATGTCTGCCATCAAAGGATAGAATAATTTTTTTGAAATTTATTTCGACTTTATAGAGCATTTTCAATAATTAAATAAAATGACTATTAATAAAAGATTGTCCTTTGATTGTTCCTTTGATTTATAACTGTTCAATTGAACTTATTGTGATTTACATAAAATCGATTTACACAAAACACCGTCAAAATTGCAAGTAAATCAAAAGTTTCTCTGGCTGTATTGGAACAATGTCGCAAGATTCGCGTGTGCGAGTCACTAATCATCGCACTTGCCTCGCTATTTGACACCGATTGCATGAAACGTACAGCTATTAACCTTCGTCGATAGTTTCATTGTTGTGGCGGCCGCTGGGCATACCACTATAGATTAAAACTTCGCCTAAATCCGAAGCCGTAAGACCGTCTACTCGATATCTCACTTCAGAAGCATTCTTTCCCACGAGCATCGCTGATGAAATCGCCATACCTTTCCCGAACACAAACAACTTCTAATCGTCATCCGATATAGCAATAATGTTTTTTTCCGTTACTAATGTTTACGTACTGCATAAAGAATTTTGTGCAGCATTGACCAAATCTGAGATAAGTTCGGTCAATTATGTAATCGAGGCGAGAAGGCACGCATCTAGCCCTTTTTTTCCTCTTGCAAAAGCTTTCAGAGTGCCGTTAAACCAGCGAGTGATGTCACCGCGTTACGTCATGCGATGCGGGTGTAAACGTGTGATGCGTGTGTGCTTGCGTATCCTAACTATATCGGTTCTCCGAAACGCGCTCGAAGTCCTGAAATATCAACGAGTAACCAGCAAATCCGTACACAGAGACACTACGTGGGAAACTTTTGATATAAACATTCAGCGTAAATCACATAATTATAAATGTTTGACTACTGTGCTTTAACTGCAAGTAATTCTCTTGGTTCTCTAGCGCACTTGATGAAACAATGCGCAGATTTCTCATGATTTCTTTAATTTAATCGGAATGGATTTCTTTTAATAAGAATATCTTGTTGTCCCTTATTTAAGGCTCTTATTAAGTTTTAGAATTATTAAAATATTGGTTTATATAACTTTTATTAAATTTTAAAAAAGATTGTAATTTAATGTTTTTTTTTTAATTTGGAAGATTTTTTTATAAAAATTTTCGAACGTAGACATCCAAAATTTGTGCCGAAATTATTTTTAATTAAAAATTAATTTGAAATAAATTAATGTACTTGCAACCGCTACACGGAGAGAATTTTCTTTTAAAATTTACTCTGAAAATCATGTTAATTGTGGGACAATATAGTATTTAGGCAAATTTTACTGTGCACTACAATAAATTTTACTGCGAAATCCTATTGTAGTGCACAGTAAAATTTGCCTAAATACTATATTGTTCCATAATTAACATGATTTGCAGGGTAAATTTAAAAAAAAATTCTCTCCGTGTACAGATAATATAGTAAAATTTCATGAGTTCCTTCGTGGTATTAGAGCTGTAATCATTTGAAGGTCAAGTCGGAACAATGTTAAGAGAATGCCAAGAGAATGCTAAGTCGGAAAATTAAAAATTTCAGCCTGGAAATATCGTAGATAGAAAATTCTTTGAATTTTGAAAAGTAAAATATCTATGCGCTTATCCTTGACTTGTTATCTCTTCTAATTATGGTGCGGTTAAAAATTGTTATCCTGAAATTATTATGCGGCCGGCGATAACGAACGGCGGTGACAATGATAGGCGGTGTGTTTGATCGTCTGAATACGTGCAACTAAAAGGAAAAAAAAAATATATATATAGGTATATATTATGGATTTGGGAAAAATTAACAAGCTCATTTCAGAGATCGCTGAAACGACAAAAATGACCACGACGAATTAATAGCCCTGCCTTAATATGGCATATACGTCGAGAAACGTAGTTATACGTTGCTTACGTAATGCACCGCAGAAAAACCTGTTATGTATTTTATCGGCCTATGTTCAGTGGATATTGTTTTTGCAATAATTGTGTTATATTCGCGGACGGGTTACACTGTAGAATTTATTAGATTTCTCGCCGTATCACGTATACGGAGATGATTATGACATCGGACAGATGTTGCGTATTATAATTGCATAATTAGCTTGTATATTCGCGCTACGTGCACCGAATATCCACGTTGCTCCCTCGCGGGGCACAAAGATACAAATCCACGACAAAAAGGAAACACCGCTTAATCGTGACATCGATACGATACGCGATGCATAATGCATGCATTTACAATGATTGATGTCATACTAAACGCAAAAAGCGAAAAAGCGAGCGGTGCAAATTAAGGTACAAGAATGGTGTCTTTCTTCCTACGATCTTCCGAGGCGAGAACAAAAAGAATTTGCATCATTTAGTCTCGTCTAATAAGGCGACCTTGTAAAGATGAACGATATTCTCTCTTTTACGGCGGCGTGTTCTCGAAATAAATCTCTGTAATCTCCCATATTCACGCGTAATCCTACCGCGTTCAAATGTCGAAACGATATCGTTTGCTATACGAGAGGACCCGCGCTTCTCTCGAAGGTCGTCTCCGATGATCGTCCCGTCGTCGCGTCTCAATTTCGTTCCGATCAAATGAGAATGGACGTGACGATGGCATTCAAGGTCGTACAACCTTGGGCGCCGTCGCCGCTCTATGTGCTTCAATTAAAGAAATATCGTCAACCAGTTGTTTCGTCATACCCGGAGAGTACTCGAGAGAGAGAGAGAGAGAGAGAGAAATAGAGATGAATCTTTCTTGAATTAGCCACGCAAGGTCGCCTGTAGGCCTATCCATCGCGAATTCCATGCCGAGGAGAACTCGGAGAGTAAGTAATAGGAAATTATATTTTCACGAGACTTCATAACTCGATTTCGTCCCACGTATCAATATTTCGTGTATCATCCTTGGCTTAGTTATTAGATTTAGAAAGTTAGTTAGAGTATAATATGCTTTCTTAGACCACGTTCTGTGAACGATGTGTGCAGTTTAATATTCGATATGTTGGTGACATTAAAAAATTATTAGAAAATTGAAGCGAAAGAAAGAAACGGGAAGCGACACGTGGCTGGCGCAGACCTTTTCGTTAACGTTTTTCATTGTACCGTTCATTATTCGTTGATATTCACGATCATTAATTTTCCATTTCGGTAGGCGTGCAAATAAGAATTATTTATTACCGAATGTACGCGCGTCTCGCTGTACAAACGGAGCTCGTTTCGATCTTAACAAACATTTGCGTTTGAAGCCATGCGCAATGTCCATTTCCACGATGACGACAGCAGGGTAGCCTTACGAGTTCTTTTATGCAATACAAGGATTTGCCTTCGTCAACTCGTTAAGTAAGATATTTATACGTGTAATTTCGCTCGCCGGCTCAATTTCTAAGTGCGAGAGAATTAAATATTTAACTCTTATTTGATCTCGTAATGGGATGTAGCAACATATGGCAGTTATTTGATTAATTTAGTCAAAAGCGGAGCATATTGACGTGCGTAATTTACGCACGTATGATAAGTCCAGCTTATTAAATGAAACAGACTGTGCTCTATTAGAGAAATGTTCACAGTCTCTTAGTCAGCGAACGTACAATCAGATCTTTTATTGCGAAGTCGCAAAATGTAATTTGCGTAATTGCGAATAGTGAAATTAAAACACGTCGCAGAGTATAGGAGTAATTTATTATTCGCGCAAACCCTTTAATTATGTTATTGTTTAATTAAGTTTCGCGTTTATATATGCAATTATATTTTCAGCATTGTAATGTTTCAAGAAACGTTTGAAAACTAGTGTCAGAATGTTTCTTGACGAGATTTCGCGTGATTTCATTGTAGCGAGGGCGACAGATACATGAAGGTAGCGTGGAAGGATGTCAAGGTGGGTGACCTGGTTCACCTCTCGAACAACGAACTGGTACCGGCCGATCTCCTGCTTCTGCGAAGCAGCGATCCTCAGGGATTAGCTTACCTCGACACGTGCAATCTCGACGGCGAGACGAATCTGAAGCAGCGCCAGGTTGTCCGGGGTTTTCTCGATCTGCAGGATACCTTCCAGCCTTCCAAGTTCCGATCGGTAGTCGAGGTCGATCAGCCAAGCACTAGAATATATAGGTAAATATCGACGGTTATTTTATCTTGCGTGTTGAAATTAGAAATTATTTCTATTGTTTTTAAGAAATTTTCCAAAAGCTTTTTTCGAACGAGTTACCAATTTCTAAAAAAATCCATGACAGAGTTTTTTATTTCTCACATCTTCAATGTGAATTTTTGATTCGATATTTTCGCAATCTAACGCAATTTAATTGAGAAACGCGCTCATCGCAAATGTCGTTTATTGCCGTGATAACGTTTAGACGGAATTAACCGGATTACCAGAGTGATTCCACTGACGCGTCTGTTAGGTTTCATGGCGCCGTGGTGCACCAAAACGGTGGCAGGGTGCCCGTATCCACGGAAAATCTTTTACTCAGGGAATGCGTCTTAAAAAACACCGACTTCGTCGAGGGTATAGTCATATACGCCGGCCACGAGACCAAAGCGTTGCTGAACAACGGCGGACCCAGGTACAAGGTAAATGCCGAAGGAAACAAATATCTATAATAATTTTTGGATTCAAAGTCGCGCGTCAAAGTGATTTAATAAATAATAAATGTACACACATTGAAGAGAAATGCCTTTCTGAGATGCAACGCGCGCGTGATTTCAGCGTTCTCGTCTGGAGAGATACATGAACAGAGACGTGAAATGGTGCGTGGTGATACTGCTGATACTGTGCGTGATCGGCGCGTTCGGCTGCCGATTCTGGCTGTCCGCGTACACGGGTCTGCCGATGGTGCCGTTCTTGCCGGTGATGCAGGAGCCAATTTATGAGAGCTTATTAACGTTCCTAACGTTCGTCATAATATTCCAAGTGATGATACCGCTGAGCCTGTACGTGACGATCGAGATGGCTAAGGTGGGACAGGTGTACCACATCGGCCACGACCCGGCCCTCCACGACACGGAAACCGGCCGTAAGGCGGAATGCCGCGCGCTGAATATCACGGAGGAGCTAGGCCAAGTGAGTGCGGCTATTCATATATTAAACGAATTCGCGCGGGATGAATATTTTGCGATCAATATTATGAAAATTTTATTTATCGAGAAAAAAGTGAAAATTGGACAAAACGAATTTGCGCGAGATAAATATTTTGCGATCAATATTATAAAAATTTCATTTATCGAGAAAAAAGTGAAAATTGGACTAAACGAATTCGCGCGGGATGAATATTTTGCGATCAATGTTATGAAAGTTTTATCGGGAAAAACGTGAAAATTGTTCACATTTGTATCCTGAAATTAATACTTCTTTCTTTTACATTTAATAACACGCAATCAATTTAATTACGTAATATTTAAATGGTATGACCGTTCTTTATGATTTTTAACATTTCTCTGTAATGTTTTTTTAACGTAAAAATTTTGCGGAGTAATATACAATACAATGTAAAATATTATTATTAAATTGACAGGTACAGTACGTTTTTTCTGACAAGACTGGCACTCTTACGGAGAACAAAATGCTATTTAGGAGATGCGTGGTAGGCGGTCAGGATTATTCGCACATGGGCGACAACGAGAATCTGCTTCCGTGTTCGCGACTTAAGGAGGATCTGCTCATAGGTTCATTTCGACATTGCTTACAGGAGTTTCTTATTGTCTTAGCCACGTGCAACACGGTTGTTGTAAATTCTCAACCGCATCACGATAATATGAACTCTAGCGGGGTCATCGAGGAACCTCAAAAAAATGGAACTGGTCCTACGAGGTTTGTATATGTTAGATCAATGAAGGGGCGAAAATGAATTGATTTGTTTCGTTTTTGATGAAAATAATTAAATATGTCTATTTTTGCAACTGTGGACTATATCTAATCTTATAACCGCGTTTATTATATGATTATTTTTCACGAAATTAACAAATTGGGATGTTCGACAGAATAACGGAAACAGACACGAGCTCATTTCCGACCATAAATTCTCCACCGGTACCGCTGTCTCCGAGCAACAGAGCTGTTCACACTTTGTCTTCAGTATCACCAGTAATTACCACGGCAAACACATTCGATGATAATTCGAAATTCCTGTTTAAAATTTCCAGGTTGGTATACAATACCTCGTTCAGAGGTGCCTAAGATACGAAAGTATTTAACGGAGCAATATCTTTGTAGGCCAAAGTTGCTGAACGTAACGTCGATACCGAGTCTGGGCATCGGACTGCTGGGACGGAAGTTTTCACCGGAGGGACAGAAGGGACGCAGCCCTGACGCGAAGAACGGCGACGAGTTGCTGCAGAGTCCGGCGATCTACGAGGCGGAGAGCCCGGACGAGCTGGCGCTGGTGAACGCGGCACGCGCTTACGACATCAAGCTGGTGAAACGGACGCCCCGCAGCGCGATCATATCCTTCCCGGACAAGTCGACGCTCGCGTTCGAGATACTTCATGTAGGTGGTAATGTTATGAACGACGAGTTGCTCGTGAGAAACGGCGGAATACGCGCTTCACCGTTGTCGAACGCATTGCAGGTGCTGCCGTTTGACTCGAACAGGAAATGCATGTCGGTGCTGCTCAGACATCCTCACACCGGCGAGATAGTGCTGTACAGCAAAGGTGCCGACACGACGATGCTGCCGGCGCTCTCGTCGAGCGACGAGAACACCGTCGCCTCGGCGAGCATCCGACAGTACCTGCAATCGTACGCGCGTCAGGGTCTACGCACGCTGGTGATGGCGAAGAGAACGCTGACGGCGCAGGAGTACGAGACGTGGCGACAGAAGCACAACGAGGTGGAGCTGGCGACGGAGAACCGCGAGCGTCGCATACGCGACTCGTACGCGACGTTGGAGTCGCACTTGACGTTACTGGGTGCGACCGGTATCGAGGACAAGCTCCAGGCCGGCGTGCCCGAGACAATGGCCGCCCTGGTCGCCGCCGGGATCGTCGTGTGGGTTCTGACAGGTTCGTGGAAAATCGCTCACTCGCGAGTCCGGCGCACAATCGCGACAAACCGGTTTTACAGCCGGCGAGCATTATTTTTAGTGCGATCATCTTAGAGAGAGAAAGAGATATACGAGATATACGTGTTTCGTATTGAATCGTAAATGCATTTCCCCCCACATAGCCAGCGTCGCTACCTACCCATTATTACATAAATGCCGTTATATAAAGACGGCATAAAAAAAAATTACGGAGGCGAACGTATCGAAAGCCAATGAAAAGTAAACATCCCTCGGAACCAGTCCGTGTTCTTGAACGTAATTAGCGCGCGTTAATGCGAGTTCCACGTCACACCGCATTTTCCGTTTCAGGGGACAAGCCGGAGACCGCGGTGAACGTGGCGTACTCGGCGCAGCTCTTCTCGCCGGCCATGCAGCTGCTACAGCTGGAGGCGAGATCGAAATCCGTAGCGGAGGCGCTTATACACGGCTATCTGGAGTCGGCGCGCAAAGAGAGCGTGAACAACGGCCAGCCGGGTATGATGGGTATCGCGGATCCCGCCGGCATATACAACCGTGATTCCGCCGAGAGAGACGCGCATAGGATCGGCAGCCCATGGCCGCGGCAACGCGCGCTCGTCGTGGACGGCAAGACGTTGACCGTGATCCTGGATTCGCGATCGGGCCTGACCGGCCCGTTCCTCGAACTCACAAAAATGTGCTCCAGCGTGCTAGCCTGCCGCGCCACGCCGTTGCAAAAGGTAACGTTAACGCGACGAAATAATATTAGGATAAACTCTAGCCGCGAACTAACAAACTAGAGCGATACACGAGGAAGAGTAATATAATTTATTTTACGCATCGCAGGCATACATAGTCCGCATCGTTAAGAAACAATTGGGAATGAGAACGTTGGCAATTGGCGACGGCGCGAATGACGTTAGCATGATACAGACCGCCGACGTGGGCGTCGGTATATCGGGGCGAGAGGGCACGCAAGCGGTAATGGCAGCGGATTTCGCGATTTCCCGATTTCCCATGCTCAGCCGGCTCCTCCTTCTACACGGGCACTGGTGTTACGACCGTCTCGCCCGAATGATTTTATACTTCTTTTACAAGAACGCGACATTTGTCTTCCTCATATTCTGGTTTCAGGCAAGTATCAGGAGTGAATGTAAAGAGAACAGTATAAAAATAAATAACTAGACGTTTATATTATAACACATTTTTCTCTCTTCTTGCAGATATTTTGCGGCTTTTCCGGTTCCGTAATGATAGACCAAATATATTTAATGCTATACAACTTGCTGTTCACTTCGCTGCCGCCTCTCGCCTTGGGCGTTTACGATCGAGTCGCCAAGGCCCGCGTGTTACTTTCAGCGCCGGAATTATACACGAGGGGACGTCTGGGATTGGTGTACCAGTCACACTCGTTTTGGCTCACGATCATGGACGCCCTTTACCAAAGTGTTGTCATATTTTTTATTACCAAAGAGGTCAGTACAAGTTTTGGACTCACGTGGAAGTAATCACAGAAGTAGTCACAGTGTATGGAAAGATAAGCGCACGTTATCATTTCAGGTTTATGACGATTCGATTATTGATATATGGGAATTCGGGACGACTATTATGTCGGCGTGTATCGTCGTCATGCTAGCTCACGCTGCTATAGAAACTAGATCTTGGGTAAGTTAGAGGAAACGAGGAGACGTAAAACTATTAAGAGAGAAGAGAAGCACAAGCATTATATGTAACGCTATTTATTTTAGACTATAATCCATATCGGTGCCATCTTCGGTTCCTTGGGCATTTTCTTCGGATTTTGCTTGTTCTACAATGCTGTTTGCGTCAATTGTATGGGCCTACCTGGGTCCTTTTGGATAATGGAAATGGCCTTCACACATATCACATACTGGTTAACAGTGGGACTTACTTCTGTTCTTGCCTTAATGCCTAGGTAAGGCTTACCATATATTGTATGACTACAGTAATTGTGTAATATTAATTCAAATGTGCAAAGATCAAATTATCGGTTTCCCAGTTTTTGTATTTATAATCGATTTGAAATTTTATTTTCTCTCTCTCTCTCTCTCTCTCTCTCTCTTTTGCTTCAATTATTCTACTTATAATTTTATACGATAGAATTGTTATAACATTTATTGATATATTAATTAATTGGATATATCAATCCGTATAATTTTTAATTAAATTATGATTTTATATAAATGTTTGTGCTATTTCTTTGTTAGTAATTAATAATTCAGTTAATTTCAATAAATATCACACTAAATTGTATTCTCTTCTTCTAAAAAAAGGTTAGTGTACAAGGCGATACAGACCACTATCGCACCAGATGCTATGCACATGGTCTCGCGGCGGATCGCCACGAAAAGCGGCAGTCAAATTCGTCGGCAGCGTATTAACAGTCAAAGAGGCGAAGTCAACTTCATCGCTGGATGGTCGCGCTCCTCGCAGCACGCTACTATCAGGTATATCGCCAGATACACCCCCATCGCTATCTAATTTTTTAAAATAATATTTATTTGGAGTTCCACATTGCTTTTCCGAGTATCATGTGTCGTTAATTTAATTCATTGCAGACCCGGTAGCTACAGAAGCAAAAGCAACGCTCTCACGACTATCGTCGCGTGACAGATACGCGTAATCAGAGTGAAATGAAGCCTGTCCATTTCATTAACTCGGAAAACTGACCAATCACCGAAAAAGGGGGAACGGCTTTTTGCTACCCCGATCCTCGGGAAAAGTCGGCAAAGTCTCTTCGCCGATTAGGGAAGAATCTTCGGACCTCTTCAAGCCGTTTGCATTGACAATCTTGTCTAATAACTAATTGTATTAATTATTTCTGGTGAGCGATTCCCTATCCCCCTGTAAATCATCGTAGTTGAAGCTCTAATGATGTAGATACGAAAGGAAAGCTGGTTTAACCATGGTTGGTGCTATTGAGCGTGAAAATTCGCGTTTGTTACTATCGAATTATGCAATATAGATTACTGAAAGAGCGTCAAAAGTCGTTTGTCGTTCGAGATGCAATGCGCGTCATCGCTTGCCCATAATAGGGACGTCCTCGTTGCCGATATCGCGATAACGCTAACATTACATTGCCATTTTCGAATTCGAATTATCGCGGCTGATTTAAAATCGAGTGGCCTTAAATCTCAGATCGTTCATTGCATTTAATGGCTGTGATTTCTAGGGACCAAGACTGTGCGTTGTAACTGCATTGAATCAGGCAGGCCGGATTCGAGTGAAAGTCTATATGCTGCGCTACTTCAAGTATTTCCCCTTTAATATTTTTTTTTTTCGCGACCTAGAACTTCACTCGAAACACGTACGTCTGCGACTTCTTACTTTCGAGCAGACCGTATTCGAGAAGACCAACGTTAGAGACGGACGGACATAATATGCCGAGTTCTAGTTTGTCCAATGTCGAAAATAAGTGTACAAAGATGTTGTAAAAAGAGTGCAAAGTATATTGTGTATATAAAACGAGATATTTCGCGAGATGTATTTTATAACCACTGAGAGAGAAATAGATTTTATATATATTAAATCAATTTATTTTTTAAGTAAGTTTTTAGTTATATCATTTTAAACGTCGTGTCATTCGTAAAATGAATAGCAGCAGGAAGCGGGCGCGGATGCTTAAAGAGCCGTGACCGCGCGCCGAGTTTCTCCTATTTCCGGTCGATCTGTGAAGATCAACGGAACGCCTCGTATAAATTATGACGTAAAGATACACGAGCTTTGTTATATCTACTGTTGTGTTACTCTACCTGTTGTAATATCAGAGAAAATATTAACGATATAACAATTTAGAAATTTTAATTTGGATAATGCATATTGAATGTTATAACGATAACACGCTGCCCGTGCTATCTGGTATTTTGATAATGAACGGATTATTGTTGTGTGCGTTTACCGATGTAAGGAGAATATTAAAAAGAAGAGAAATATCAACCGTCAACTTGTCTGCGTTACGTCTTTGCTAGCCCATCGCTATTTTATCCCGTCGTCCCTGTATAAACATTTAATCATCTGTCACAACTAATGTATACTCGATAGAATTTCATCCATCAGCAAATTTAGCTGATGCCAGCTGATGCCGAGCTGAGCCAAAACAAACGAGAAAATCTTTTTTCTTTCTGTATGCATATATACATTTACAGTAGTTCCTGCGTGTTTACGGAGCTATTTTTTAAACAAGCAGATGAAATCTGTGAAATGGCATCGATGGCTATCAATCATCGATCATAAATATATGTATATTTAAAGAGAAGAGAGCGATATTAATAATTTTAGAATATCTGCAGCAATCTTAGAAATTCCAAGGGATTACAAACGTCATTATTCGCGGCATCGATTTTACTCTAGGTTCACAGGATCGTTCGTGAGATAATCGATAACGGTAAACAAAATTACGCCGAGCGTTTGCAAGCGACTTGCAGTAAGCGTGCAGCGTTATACAAAGGCGGCCGCGGCGGGTATACGGCGGGGTCGGCATGCTCCGACTGTGAGCACCACTGACTCATGCGGAAATACGGCATGACGGAGGGGATGGACCCGAGAGGAGAGGAGAGTGTAGGGGATGCCCGTTGGCGTGCTGCGGCCGCGGCTGTTGCCTCAGTACTTGTCGGTGCTGGTAATCGTTCGTATGACGACGCGATCTTGTGGAAGTTCCCTCGCGAACGCGCGACTGTTTATCCCGATCCGAGATCACGCGTACCGTGTCACGCGCCAACTTCCACAAAATTGAGAGTGGATTAAATCGAGAAGGCAAGTAGGAAGAGTCGAGTGAAAGGGCGAGAACGTTTTCAACCTGCACCTGCACCGCTCCTTGCTCTCGTTCTCCTTTTCTTTGTGTTTCTCGAATTTTCTACTGGCGCAGGCAAACGTCCTTTCTTCATTAACAGAGATCTGTATACAGTATTTCACCAGAACGCCCCACGATACACGATTTGCAATCAATTTGTGATTATCGTAATTTTCTTTGGAAATGTGACACAACAGCTGACTGCAGTGAGGGCTGCACGTGTGTGACGCGAATAATGAATTTTATGATCGCGTCTATACGATAGGTATTATTACACGCGAAGTCCAAGGTCAAAAATTGCCTGACAACACTTGTCACGTATATGTACAACGCGCGATTTCGCCATAAAATAATTTTTCGTAAAATACATTTTTACTTTACCCGCAATTGCAAAAGTGTCGCGGCGTTCGCGATATTTAAATAACATGTGAGAAACGACTTTGGCACCTAACAAGTCGACGTTTAAAGCGCACGATAAGATACACCTCACTTTATAAAACTTGGAATCGACTCTACAATTATCTCGAGGGCAATTTTGTATCGTTACATGTAAAATAACGTTGCGTTGCAACTGAGACTCGATTTTTTTTTCCCATTTTACCCGGCTTGTGTTTTCAACGGCGCACGACCGCATGTTAGTCTTAGCCGAGCTGTATCACGCTGGGAGTGAAATTTAATTAACTAATTACTAATTAGGCGTGATATACGATGCTCTTGATACCGTCATATCATGACGTCAACCAGAAACTCGTAATATACACTTCCGAAGATCGACCGAGACCGACAGTCGCCAGCACGCGGTGTCGACTGCATGCTCGGGCATGGCGTAATACACGCGTGGTAGCGTACCCTCGTGATAACGATATGCACACAAGGACGAGTATTGTAAGACTCGAATAAGTGCGGAAATTTCCAGAAAAATATAGTTGGATTAAAAACAATCGTGTTAATTAATTCCGGATTATTAATTCAAGGACCGAATTGCTTGGATAGCAAAATAAAGGATTAAATTATTTCTGAATCATTTCCTTCCTTACTTATACGCCTACATATTTCTGCTGAATCGTTTGTATTGATCGTGTCCGGTCACGAAGTAACGGTGCCAATGTAGTCAAATGGAAACGAACTCATTTTATAATGTATTTTAGTCCTTGCTAAAAAGACTAAAATTTTTCAAAATTTTATTCATCCTCTAACTTTTTAATAATTTAAAGAACAAAAATTAGTCTCGAAAAACATTCACTTTTTCATAGAGTATCTTCATGTTTTTATTCTCTATTAATTCCGTTTCTTACAGATTGGGATTCTTCGAATTCTTAAGCAATTTGAAGAAACGGAATCTTTACGCTTGATAGGTACTGCACGAAGAAGCATTTATCTTTTAATGAGGAAAATTAGAGCAGCTCGACATTTGCAGATAAATCGTTCGATACACGCAATTATTGCTCTTGATTTTCTCGGACGATCTTTAATATTACACGAACCGTCCGTTTCTCAAGGAATTTCAAACAAATTTCTATGTCTTAGCCTCGTTAAAATTTATCCTTGAGGAGATATGTTATTGTGAAAACATTGTATACATGTATAAAAATACGTTATTGTGAAAACAAATTATATACAATAAAGCAATGTTTAATTCCTGACAAAGAGGAAATCTGATAATTAGAAAATCAACTTAATCGACGTACATCATGATGTCTTAGAATATTGAAAGGATTCTAAAAAATATAATCATAATTCTACAACTTAAATGAATATCCATGTTTATGAAAGAAATAATTGTATCAACGAGGCGGCGAAGAAGTTGATAATCCAGAATCTTTCAGTTATCTCTCCGAGATAATAAATTCTCACGCGAACGAGCCCACAACGAGAATTCATCTATTATCGAGGAGAAACTTTCATTGTAAATTTACTGTCTGTCAAGACCTGATAACGTATGATAAAAGACGCCGATAACGGCACGTAGTAAATTTAAACGTGACGAGGAGTACATGTGAGACTGCGTCAAGTTCAGGAGGTGATCGGATATAATATCTAACGCATTTCCGAAACGACACGGAGCGAGGCAAAACGAAAATAGATTTTTTGAACAATAATCCCATTGACAACAACGATTGTTGCGAAACGCGAAAGACGCGTTGTATTGGAGCTAACGAGTTTGCGTTCCCGCCTCTGTACTGATATAGCTTACATAATCACGTCAGACGCGGTTCAATCCGTATAAACGATGACCTTGGTGATCTCTTACCGGTGGACCGTCAACTTGGCTGCTTTGAGGAAGCGGAGCCTGAGATGATGCAGAAGAGGAGCTGACATTAATTGTCCGGCCCGATCAAACATTTCGACGAGAGGACGAAACTTCTTTACCACAAGCTTTCTGTCGGCGAAAGTGCGAGCGCAGCATTTGAAGTTAACAAGAGAAAAAGTATAACCACGTGGGATTCACGTGCCGCGTGAGAGATGACCGTCTCCTACACCGCCGAGGTAGCCACTTGCAAGGGCCTCGGTTGCTTCCTAAAGTTGTTGGTCAGGTGAGATTTTAATTTTTTTATTTGGCATTTGAGAAATTGCCTCGGCCTAACTATAATTATCAACTGGAATATATTATTATATACTTGTCAAAAATTTTGAATTTTTTTGCACGGATTTATCATTCAACTATATAATCTTTTATTTTTAATATTTTTATTTTTCTGTACTATTTTAACATTTCATTAAACCTATGAATTTTTATTTTTCGATGTGATGTCATTGTTATTACTCGGTATATTAATTTTACAGCTGTTCATATTTACTTTTCTTTTTCATTTATTTTCTCTTTTACATGACTCTTTTTATTTTTCATCTACGACTGAAATAGCACTTTCCACAAATATAGTGAACTATTTGTATACTTTCTCATATTGTTAATTTCTTCACGTAAAACTGACGTGGCTATCGAAATGTCACTGATATTCACGAGTGGGTGGTTGCGCGTACCTGAGAATAGTACCGCGAATTACATTGGAATACGTCCAACCGCAAACAACGGGTTGCGAATATTTCCAACGTGTTTGCATAAAAATATGACACACATTTCGTCATTCAAAGTTGACGCATTTCAAACATAATGCCGCTATTAGTAGCGAGGATCTAACAGTGAGCGAAGAAACGGAACAGGATTATTGACTTTCGGTTCGATAACAGCACGCGAGTAACTTTATCGCGTTTTATCACGCTTTGTAATTTTAATGCATTGTCAGATTGTAAAGCGCACTATCGCTATTAAGATTTTTGTCTACCCGCCAAGTATATAGTTCAATTACGAGACAATCATCGCTCTCGACACATGTTTCGCGTCTGCTACCATTTTACGAGCCACGCGTCTGATTCTGTTTCAGGTGGCGGGCGAGCATTTACAAACTCGTCTGGCTCGATCTGACTGTCTTCCTCTGCCTCTACTACGCTCTGTCCGGCACCTACCGATTCTTATTGAACGAGGACCAAAAGAAGATATTCGAATCTGTGGTGGCGTATTGCAACGAGTACAGCGAGCTGATACCGCTGTCATTCGTCCTGGGTTTCTATGTCAGTATCGTCATGACCAGATGGTGGGATCAATACATGACGATACCATGGCCCGACTCCATCGCGGTATTTGTATCGGCCACTATACACGGGAACGACGAACGCGCTCGTCTGATGCGTCGAACGATCGTTAGGTATCTTGTGCATTGTAAAGTTGTAAGGTACATAAGCTGCAGTCAGAAAGTCCGACTTTAAGTTAAAGAGAAAGACACGTGACACGTGTGGTTCTTGTCTTTTAAGTGAAAAATTAATTGAATATTCCAAAGCGTATATACAGTTTGTTATATCAATGTTAAATCTCAATTAAAAGTACTGCCATTAAGATTTAACTTTACATGTCATAGACAATAATTATAACAAATTATTTCGTATGAATTTGATATATTATGTAGCGAATTTCACTTTGAATAGCTCTATGCACCAGATTTTGGTTTCTCTAATAAAGAAGAATAAATTCTATTTTCAGATACGTGTGCGCCTGCCTGACAATGATGCTAACGAACGTCGCACCACGTGTAAAGAAGAGATTTCCCACTCTACAGCATTTCGTCGACAGCGGTTTGTTGCTGGATAACGAATTGTCGATATTTCAACATCTAAACGCGAAATTTCCGAATCCGAGTAAGCACTGGCTGCCGATAGTTTGGGCTTCAAGCATTGTGACTCGCGCTCGGAAGGAAGGTCGAATACGAGACGATTTCGCGGTGAAAACTCTCATCGACGAGCTTAACAAGTTCCGCGGGATGTGCGGCAGTATATCGCACTACGACACGATTAGCGTCCCGTTAGTGTACACGCAGGTAGATCTAAAGACCATTTACATAATCTTTGAAAGGCGCTATGAGCAATGCGCTATAAGCAAAAATCTCGAGAATAACGCTTAATAAATATATTTAATAAATTATCAGAGAAAACCGCGTAATTTACCAATTTGTGTCGTTTCTGAATTCTAAATTTTTTATTTTTATTACAGGTTGTGACCTTAGCCGTATACACATATTTTTTGACCACCGTAATGGGCCGTCAGTGGGTTCCAAAGTCGGACTCGAACATCGATCTGTATTTCCCAGTATTCGCGACATTGCAATTCTTTTTCTACATGGGCTGGTTGAAGGTAGCCGAAACGCTAATCAATCCATTCGGCGAGGACGATGACGACTTCGAAGTAAACTGGATAATCGATCGCAATTTGCAAGTCAGAATTATTTTCTTATTGTTCGCTTTTCTCTTTTTTTCTTAAAATTTAAAAATAATATTTTTTTTCCGCTTTCAAGGTGAGCTATCTAATCGTCGACGAGATGCATCACGAACATCCTGAACTCATACGTGACCAATATTGGGACGAAGTATTTCCCGTGGAACTCCCGTATACCGCAGCGGCGCAACCCTTTCGCGAGGAACCCCCAGAACACTCGACTGCCGGCATACAATTGTCCGCCGCGCAACAGGAATTGCAGCCGTCGTCGGTTAAGATTGACGAGATGGTGCCGCCGGATGATCAGAAATACCGCTTCGACATCGCCGATGACGCTGCCTCGGGAATACATTTTACCGCGAGTGGAAAGCTATCTCGGTAAGTGCAAATTACTCAATTTCCGGAATATATTTTTTTAAATTTAAATTCAATGAACTAGATTTATTCACATAAAATTATTTTCAATGCAAACTCAGAAGCGATACAAACAGCACCGAGAGATTAATAAGGTAGCTATTTATATCTCGCGACGAAAAATTTAGTGAACAGTAAAACTTGTTGGAATTGAAAGTACAATTATATTTTCATTTTACGAGTAATGCAAATTTTATATAATATAATCATGATATTCATAATATTAGCTAATAAAATTGTACTTTTAAAAAATATTTTTAGAAAATACTATAATTTATAACATAATATCGATGTGAAAGCGATAGCTTACTTTCACGATTCTAAATTCTGCGAATTTCTTTTTTTAGAAGTGCCAGTAGAGTGAGTAATCGAGATCGCAATCTTAGTGGTGGTTCGACTCCTAGCAATTTGGGTGAGTCGCTTTCAAGGGTAGCCAGTGTTACAAACGTACTTAAGCGATTATTTAGCAAGGATGACAGGACGGACGGAGGTACCACAAGTGTTGTCAAACCTTCGGGAAAGATGCCGAGCGTGGATTCAACGGCTTCGTTGCAGACACGACCAGCCGGTACGTTGCGTCGTTTGTTTAACGCTAAATAACGCATTTAAAATCGCACTTTATTGAGATCTCTCATCAAAATGATAATTCCATAGGTGTAGGTGGCTCTATGAGAATAGGTGTCATTGAGGAAGTGGACGAGCAGATGACATTGACATCGTTAAGACAATCGAACGAAAGCAGGCCTCATGTGCAAAGTATATTTCCGCAAGGCCCGCCTCCGCCGAGTGATCCCGTCGACGTTCCTGGTGCCGCACAATCTTACAAACGTGAGATATTCTCTAGGAGTGCACCCGTGCGAGGAGCACCTCCAACGACAGCCGGCAGTACGGAATCCGCCGAAAAGCGGATTTTAAGGTTGATAATTTACTGATAAATCCGAAATCAATTTTGGTTTTCAATATTTGTAAATGTACATCAGAAAATTCGCAACTATGTATACAACACAAGTGTGAATCGCCTGAAAATTTACTGGTTTGATAGCCCTAAATTTTAATGGAATTTGTTTCCTTGGAATTAAAATTGATTAGAAATTTGAAAATTAAATTTTGTATTCCAGTTATGATTAGGAGATTTTAATTTTCATAAAATTTTTATTTTAATCTCAGGACACAGGAATCCGCACCATCGATGAGGGCGAGTGCCATTTACGAACCAACGGTTAGCTACACTGGTAGCGGAATGAACGATGATCTGCCCAGTACCTCGAGTTCGTCGTCGATATCGTCCAACGAGAATACCGCAAACGAATTTACTAAATTGAAAACCGAAAGGAAGGAGCACAGGCGTCATCGTAAACTCGTTCGAAGTGTTAGTGGCCTAAACAAAGATGAATCGAAAAGCCCTCACGAATCGGAAACTTTTCTGCTGACGGAATTAGCGGAAACGTCGCGACAATATATGAGGGATAAACACGATAAAAGTGGTCAAATTTAGAAAGATATGTTGATTTTACGACATTAATACGCCTAAATAAGCCTTAATAACAAAAGGTTCGATCGAAATAAGAAAATAACATGTGTGACATGATCATACAAGTGATAAATTTGTTATGTGTCTTCGATGTACCTATGAAACAGTTTTGTGAAATAGTTGATAATTGCCATCATCGAACAAAAACGATACAATGTTACACGTACGTACATACGGATATTACATACGAATAATATTATCCGTATATGTTATAAATCAATTGCGAAATTTTGCGGTTAGCAATTTTTCAGCTTCTCATGAAATCTAATTTAAGGGGATTTTAAACTGAAGATCGAATTCCATGACGTTGCTGTTTTATCGATGATTTGTACATATGTGAGATTGTACGCGTGATATTGATATCATGTAATATATAATGATATCACTACAATGTTGCACGGATATGACATTTTTAAGCAAACTTCTCTTTTATATTAAAAAGCTTTTAGGCTCATTTGTAAAAGCAAATATTCTTCTTTCATGTAATTCCGAAGGTGGACTAAACTCGTTTTATTCGTACAGAGTATAAAACTCTTATATAAAGTAAATATTACGAGTCAACATTAGAAATCAATAACAAAATTGAACTAAGTAATTTTACATTTTTTTTTGTCTTTTGTCATATAAAATCGTTACGTCCTTCCACTATTGTTTATACTTTAATTCTGGATGTTCAAATCTGTAAGAGCAATACTTGATTCAACTTAATTTTTAACATAGTATTTTTTTTAACACTGTCTTTACACTGATTTACAAATCCTTTTCCTCAATTCAAGTTTAAGCATCAATTTGAATCATGCCGACTTTATGCCGAAAAAAAAAAAAAACTTAAGAAATTTAAATCTTTTTTACTCTTAGTCCAATACGTCTAAAGCTGTTAACTTGAACCAATATTTGCTTCATACAAAAATTCTGTAAATTTATATAAAATGGGAATGGCTTGACTGCCGGGATTACACGAAAATACAAAATGTTTTAAAATTAAACTCATATCTAATATGAAAAATTAATGTCTAAAAATGTATATGTATGTATGTGTGCGATATTGATGTGATAATAAACATCAATATACCACTATGTATATAAATTATCGATAAAACAACGACGTCAATTATAAGTCGGTTTTTAATTCAAGATCTCTTAAACAACGAAAAGTTTACAAAGAGTTGATAAGTATATTTTTTACACAAGTATATGTATAACGCAGCAGTATCGTCGTGCGAAAGTTTTTCGCGAAAGCCAGCTGAAGGAATTTTAGAGTATTTTAGTTAATTTATTATTTAAAAAAATAAATTTTTTTTTTAGATAAGAATTTAAGTATAAGAACAATGATTAACTTCGACTATAGTAGCTCTACGCACAAGATATTTTCGTTATTTTTCTTAAGCAAACGAGAGAGATAAGATAAACGTGCTGTTAATGCTACTAATAAAAACTTCTTAAAATTTTTAAAATATTCAATCAAAAGTTTTTGAGCTTAAAAATTAAAAAATCTATTGTATATTCATTGCAATTTCAGACGAGGAAACTTTTTTGTTGGAAATTATTTACTTAAGGATAAAGAACTTCAAATTGTATCCAAACGGAAATATTCTTTAAATGAAATATAGCTTCAAATTTTTGTATTTATATTTTTCCACGTAAATTTAAGATTCACGTTTCATCTTAATATTGCATACAGTGTCTTATACATAGTACGCTTAAACGACTTGACTGTTGCTGGTCATTTTCGATTAACATTCCACGATGTACACGATTTGTTACGGTGCTATGTGAACCGTTTGTTTTGCAGTATTATTGAAAATAAAGTATTTTCATAAAGATACAAAAGGTTTCTATTTTAGCAGACTATATTATACGCCCATTCTTTGTGTTTTACAGTTGCCAAAATAAATACGATACGTCAACAATCTACACTAAATCTCTTAAATTTATTATATTACGAATTATATAAATACACAGTTTTTTTAATATTTATATTTTATATTTAATATAAACCGAAAAAAATCAATGAATACCACGAAAAAATAAAAATTGTTTAGCTATCTCTAGTAAAACATTAAAGGACCAATTCCAATATTCATTGACATTTCAAACGTGTAATTCAATTAATTTATGAAAAATTGCTGTATCAATAATAACTACGATCGCACGAGGCGCATTTGATGAGACTGTCACACAAACGACATATTAATAAATTATCCTTGATACGATAAATTATAATCAACATTCGCCCAATATTTTTCGAAACTTTCCGACATTGCTTTCGCGTAATATTTATTTTTTGTAACTCGAAGTTTTAATTTCGACGTCAATTTATCGAAAATCCAGCGACTGCACAATTAAATTTACGAAGCGATCGATCTATTATAAGCGAGAAAAATTATTATTCAACGTATAAATTAGAACAATGTTTCCGTAAATATTGGATGCAGTTGATTACAGAACGACGATGCATATATATATATACATATTTACTTGACGATGATCGTTGTCCATCGATTGCCGCTTCGACACAGTCCGACGAGACAAGCGAGAAGGATCGATGCCAGGCACACACGAAATTGAAAAACACAGACACACTTTACGAGACGATGATCTTTCATGCGCGAAGTTCGTTTTTAGGCGGCGGCAGTCGCAAAAAAACGCGAAGAACAATCCGAACGCGACTCCGCGATCCGCCATGATACATTCATAACTGACTGAAAGTGATCGTGATTCAAATTTTACCGGCTAGTCAACGCCACGTACTGAGGTTATACATGAAGTATTTATTTAGAATACTCTCCTCACTTCAAATTTTAATAAAAGTGTACTTGTACGATGCGTTTTCGCAGCCAAAAAGGAAGAAAACCGGCAGAAAAACGCGGCGATCTGCCTCGCGAAGCAGAGTTATTAATTGCAAGCATTAAAGTTCGTGAGTTCAGAGGTTAAGAACTTAAGACACCTGTCGTACCGACTAAATAAAGCATAGACGCCAGCGCTTGTAGCGGACGCATTTTCCAACATGTCCACTGTCAGACTTGTGGTAATGTTGGTAATTACAGCGCGCATGCATGCTGATCATGTGGACGGAACATTAGTCGGTACGACAGATATCTTAATAATATGTATAAGGCGATCATATGCTGGCATTTCGAAGTTCGAATATCGCGACGGATATATTTCTCAGCAGCATCGTGAGATGTCACCTATCGTATATTAATCTCGTTTAAGCTGCATTCAGATTCGAAGAGTTTTCCCGTATCATAAACGTATCTATCATAAACAATTACTATCTCCGAGGTTATCGCGCGATCGTATCTTAAATCGCACATTGAGATAACGTGAATACGATGCATGTGAGAAGTCGCAAGTGTATAATCTTAACTTCGGTAACGCGCTATCACTCACCGTCCAGACATAACGGCGTACGTGACGCCTGTGACGACTCCTTGAATCGCGGCGCGCGGCGCGCGCAAGCGCTCGGGCGGCGTCGGTCGCGCTCGGGTAGGATCGGGTGGGGTGACTGGGGCGGCCGGTACGGCAGCGCGCGCGCGCCGACGCGGCGGCGAGAGGCGAGGTGCGCCATACACAGCGGCGGCGGTCGTGCCGTTGGAGTGGGAATCGAAGTGGGGCTCGCGGCGGCCGAGCCGAGCCGAGTGGCGAGTATCCGAGGACTGTGTGCGCTGCCGGATCGTAGCGCGAGGAGCAGCGGCGGCCCGTGCTGCTCGTGTGTGCCATAGGGGCCACTGCCGGACACGAACACGGACACGGACGAGAGACACGATCACAGTAGCGCGCGTTCGTTTACAAGATGGCAGACGACGGTCCGTCCGCGGCGGAGGACGCGACCGTGGCGATGGTGATGGGACTGGGGGACGGTGATTCTCGCGTGACAAGGGAGCGGCACAAACGCGGGGACGCCACCGCGCCGATCGTGACTCCGGGGCCGTTCCTCTCGTCGGGTCAGGACGCCACCTCGTCCGCGAAGCGCGTCGACGGACACGAGGACGCCTCTACCACTGCGTCTCCGTGTGAAGCGGACGACTATCATCGTTCTCACCACGAGCGTCGTGTTGTTCATCAGCGTCATCATCAGCATCTTCATCATCGTCATTCTTACCATCATCATCAATCGCCTTATCATTGTAAGCATCACTTCAATCCTCATCGCCATCACCTCACGACGAATCATTGCGACAACGGCAACGATCGCGGCAGTGGTGATTCGCCGTCGCCCGTCGACGCGACTGGGTCAACCGCGAGCGACGGCGAGGAGGAAAACGGCGACGGCGACAGTGGTGGCGACGACGGCGGCGGCGGCGGCGGCGGCGGCGGTATCGGTTTCGGAGCGCCCTGCGGTAGCGTCGGCGTCGGCGCCGATGGCAACGACGGCAATGGCAATGGCAGTGTCGGTCTGTATCACGGCGATGTTAGATTCGAGATAGTCCGAAGCGTCGTGGCGGAGGACGACCACGACGACGACAGCAGCGGCGGCGGCAGCAATAGCAACAACGGCAGTGGCAGCAGCGACAGCGTCGGCGGCGTCGATAGTGACTGCGACGGTGATAGTGGTGGCAGTAGTAATAGTATTAATAGTAATAAAAGTGGTGCTGGTGGTGTCGCGGAAATCATGACCGGTGGTAATAATAATAACAACGCGGCGATGCGCGTCGGTGTCGAGGACACCGACGGGGCGGCCGACGACACGTCGTCATCGTCGTCGTTGCCGCCGCGACGCTCGGCGCCGAGCGCGGACAGTGCACCGGAAGTGAACGACCGCGGGGATCGCGACGGCAGGCGGCGAGCGAGCATCGCCGACGCGACGAGGGAGGAGGAGACGAGAGGAGCGACCGAGGACGCGGCCGCGTCGTCTGCCAAGGCGGACAACGGAGGCGACGTCGCCGTAGCCAGGCACAGCCAGGGCAGCTCGTTCAAGGGACAGGTTAGGATGGCCGAGGACACCCTCGTCGGGCCCTGCGGCAAGAAGCGGTGCGCGGATCGATACGACAGCTCCGAGAGCTCTGACAGGTGAGTGAGCGAGACGATAGTAGAAAGAAGAGAGGCGAACGAGAGACGGGAGAATGAAAGAGAGAAAGAGACAAACGGCGCGAGGAGGAGAAAGAGGGAGAGGGAGTCGAGAGAGAGAAAGAGAGAGAGAGAGAGAGAGAAGCAGAGGGAGGGTATACGGTAGGTCTAATAGATTCTCACGAATCGGGAACGTACGAAACCGCGATTTCAAATCGTCGATCGTACCAAATGAATGAATAATGTATTTACCGCGCGTACTCTCCGGAACTCGGAGTAACCCGTAATCTCCATATCGGAGCGCGCGACGAATTCCGCTTCGGCGAAAAAAAAAACAAAAAAAACCCACAATAAGCCCGGAGCGAGGCCAGCGAGATTTTGTCAACAATCGCAGCCCGGCCAGCGCGAGAAAATGATCGCAGTAACAACACGCGTTCCGCGAACGATCGCAGTCGTCGGAACGTTCTTCTTTTTCCGCGAAGGCGAACCTTCCTCGCACTTTTGCGCTCGTCTCGTGGACGAGCGTCGGGTATAAAATCACGGGTTGAACCAGCTCCGCGCACCGACTCGCTCTCGATTCGAAACCCGCCGCGACTCGATTTCGTTCGCGGTCCGCCTCGCTCCGCGACAAGCGTTTCCCCGCGAGGAGAGCGTCGTCGTAATTGGCGCGAAGCCGGAGCTCGACGGAGAGCAGAGGAGAGCTTCAACGGGGGTCGTTGTACCGCGGTTACGCGACCGACGGCTATGTCTGCTGCTGCTGTTGCTGCTGCTTGCCGTTCGTTCGTTCGATCTCTCTCTCTCTTCATCTCTTTCTTCCCTTCTCCGCATATGTGTGCGCGTGTGTGCCGCGCGTGTTTATAGGTACGTAGATGCCTGCTATCTTTCGATCTCTCTCTCGCTCGTCGCTCCCGTTTCTCTCTCTCTTTTCTCTCCTCTTCTTCGACGCGCTTCCGTCGGTCGAGCGGCTGATTATTTTGGTGCATCGCGCGCGTATATCGAGCGCGTCGCCCACTGTTTTCAGCCGCTCGCTGATTAACGCATTGCCAACTATAAACAATAGCGTGCCTATGCAATACCGAGAATATGATCGAATAACGCTGAGCTCCTTGCATTCGTTACGAAATAATCGAATGAGCTCATACCTTGACTTACCTATAAAATTGAACTTTTATCATCTGTCGATTGTGTGTACAATTTTAGGCAATATTAGCGTTTTTCCAAAAATAAGAATCTGTCGATATTTTAGAAGCGTGTATTGAATGCATTTTGTGAGTTATATATCATGTTATTATATATACATATATATTTTTTTTTCTTGCTCCATTTCTAACAGTAAAAATAGAATGACATTGATATTTTTAGTCTCGTCTTCATATCGTACATTAAATAATGCAATAACTTTTTATAATCGTCTATCGAAACTGTACTTTGTTTACGAACGAGAATGTTTCTTTATTAAAAACGGAGTGCTAACAGAGACGAATGTATTTTTACATTGCCAGGTGTCATATTTCCAAGCATAATTCACAATTCTTCATAACTCTCCTAAAACGAAATAAAGAAAAAAAAAATTGAACAGACGTGCTCATTTTCCGAAGTTGTATTACTTACGCGAAGAGTTAACAACATCTGCCGCGACTTTCTCGCTTCTTTTTTATCTCGCTCGACGAAGCTTCGCACGCTTTTCTTACGCGGCCGTAGAAAAATCGATGTGATTAAACGGCGGAGGAGAGCCGCGTCTCTCGAGAGTTTCCGATTAACGGCGTGCCGTTGTTGGTCTCGCGGGTTAAGGTGATGCCGATATCCTGCCTGCCAGCGCGGCGCGGCGAGGGAAAACGGGTCGCAATAAAAGTTTAGTGTCCTAACGGTGCTTCGCTTGTGGTATACTAAACTCTCGACCGTCGTGTCTACGTAGTAGAAAGTCCTGGGCTCCTTCCTCGCGTTATTGTCCCCCGATGCGCGCCGACGGCACGAAACCGACGGCGACGACGCGACGGTAGGCAGCGTCTTCCGGCGCGCGACGCCACGCGCCAGCCTCCGCGTATCTGCCCTCCGCGTGCGAAATCTAACGATCTTACAAACGCTCGACAAGCGACAACCTCTTGTAGGTTGACACATTTTTCGTTTATTACCTCTGTAAGCCTGTGTCGGCGGTAGACTTCACACACGCGCGAATATGGAATATATTGTACAATTCGACATTGAACTTTGAACTCGTGATTTTTCACTCTACCGATTTTCTTCATCTTTTATCCATTATTTTCTTTTGCATTTTTTTTTACGTTAGAGATATATTAGAATAAGAAAGAAGTTCTCGAGTGAGATCGTTAGAGAAAGATAAAAATAAAGATATCGGGATGAAATAATGACAAAGTCGTTTATTCTATTAACAAACATCAAAGAGTTTTTATTTTAATTCTGTTACTTGGTTGACGATCACGATATATATAGTATTTCGTTTCGTGTTTTCAACTTAAATCGACTGGCGTAACCGCGAGAGAGGAGCCGCATTAAGATACATTTTTCTCTCGTGAGATATCGCCGCACGTTTTCGTCTTACTTTACATATACAAGTTTGCGGACTGATAACCGGGCTCATTCAGATAAAACAGCCGACATAGTATTTACATTTAAAATAACGGTTGAGTCGAGTTGCCCATGTTTTGCATTCCTAAGGCGCGCAACAGTGTTTACTCACATCTTTTCCCTTACAATAAACAGATTTCTCTCGCGGTTCCCCCCTTCCCTCCCCTTCCCTTTTCTCTCTCTCTCTCTCTCTCTTTTTCTGTTTATTCCCTTTTACACATACACTCTTCTCTTTCTATTTCCGATTTAACACCACGGAATTCGACGTACCTCTTTGCACGTGAAACGACACATTTACAAACGAATCTATGTTTTCAACTATACCTTTATCGCGCATCTCGTTCCGCAACATTTGCCTTTCCTCCTTCCCCATTCAAAGCTTGAATATACATTGATTTGATTTTGCATGCAGCAAGCTTAATAAAGTGCAGCCTAAAAAGCAGGCTATCACGACACTTTGACCCCGAGGAAACCAATTCGCATAATAAATTCGTCTCTGAACTCTATCCTCAAGTTCGAAAGGTTCACGTTGCACTCGTTCGTTCGTTCCTCTGTTCTTCGTTCGTTGCGTTCCTTCGTTCGTTCGTTTACTCAGCACGATGTTTGGTCGGCAGCGGAGCAGCGTTCGCGTTCTCTCGTTCAGGCGACGGGTATTATTTTTAGAAGAATCCAAGTCCGCGTCGGTCGGTCGGTCGGTTCCTCTGCCGGGTTTACGCGCCGTCGATTACGCGTCGCTCCCGACTTCACCTGTACCCGTAACTCAGTGATGAGATACCAGTCGGAGCCTCCTCCTACAGGCCGTTTCATCTCGAATTCTTCCCCTAGAGATTGTGAGATATCGCTTAATCTCTTCAGTCAGAAGTGGCGTTATGCTTTGCGAACACTTCTGCACGCCAGAATATTTTTCTATCTATAATTCACCTTGCCTATGACGTTCTTAGATATAATACATGAACGCGCTCCCTCAAAAAAGCTTTCGAAAGTTTTCTTTAAAAATTTATAAAATGGAATACTTGGGACTGTATATTTTAAAGGAAAGCTGATAAAGTTCTTTACAAGGAAAAGATATTATGTAATTGAAAAGAAGGCTCTTGCAATTTTATGAAGAAATATCTGAGAATTTTTATTTCACGAATTTTAAGTCAATAGCATACGAATCGTTCGCATTTGATTATTCAACTAACGCTTTGCGATTTTCTTCGTAACAGATTGAAATTAATAGTAATTATTAATGACGCGATAAATACGTTTAATCGCAACGAGGTCACAAATCGATCCTCTTTTTAATGATTAATTCAATTTCTTTCGTCTTCGCCGTGCCGTTTTAATGCTCTCTTTGGAGGTATTAGACGCTGGCTCGATCAATTCCTGGCTCGTATGCGCCGGCCGTTCCAAATAAGCTGACCTATCGCCCCGTAAATCCAGCGGAGCTTATAAACACATCGCCTGTAATAAGCGTCATTAATTACTATGCCGCAAATGTAGGAACCGAGTTTGAGTGAACCGCGCCGCCGCCGTTGCGCTGCCATAATTCATAATCATTTTCCCTGCCATCTGCTTGGCCCGCGCGCGCCTTCGAGCTTTCGACGGGGACCTGCAGCGTCGCCTGTACCTATATAACGAACGTTTTACGCCAGGTTTTACTCCCCGCTTAAAAATACGATCGACGTTAATTTATTCTTTCTTCTTGCGCTAGCCACGCGCGCGTCGCTTTTACGGTCCGTTTCGCCGAGTAATTTGCATCAAAAGCCTCCGTTTTTTTTTTTCGTAACTCCTTCCGCGAACACATCATAGGTAACGCAAACACAGCGCTGCGCGAAACGTGTAAGGTGCGAGTTTCGTAATCCTATTACGTGCGTTTTATTGCTAGATTATTGATGCAGAATGCCGTTATCAGTGCGATATGAAGTAATATGTCAGTGTGTTCAGCGTGATCTATATAATAAACTTTGATAATTGATCCATAAAACATTTTAATTTCATTGCGCCACTTGCAACTTTCCCTATTTCCGCACTTCCTCGGCAAATATCGAGATACGTGAATCGATAATCTAGATTTATATATATATATTCTGTATTTTTGCGATAATATGTTCTTCATATCTCGCTGTATTTTGCAAAATAGTAACCGATTCGCGATTTTTATTTTCTGAAGAAAATTTGCCTGTGAAAACCGCTTCCTCACCGTCCCGTCGAGCCGACCGTACCCTTGCTTCGCGGCGAAAAGTCTGTCCAATTCAATTTTGTGCGTGCACACGGTCGTAAGACGTCGTCGTTCGTGTATGACTTAACGATGCGACGGCCGAGAAAATGGAACTAATGGTCTCAAGCTTTCTAATCGCCGATTACGACATCCTTCGCGAAGACCGCAAGGCAGCCGAGCAACGCTCGCTCGCAAGAAACCTTAACGCCGCCTCCGCGCGCCGCGGCGTGTCCGCCTCCTCTCTCTCTCTCTCCCTCTCTCTCTCTCGCTCTTTCTCTCTTTAAACTCCGTCATTTTATGCACCGTTCGGGACTTACCTATTTTTACTCGCCCACACGAGACATCGTAAAAGCGCGGCTAAAGCTGGACAAAAATGCCGGTGTTCGGTTACAGCCAGACTTCATTGTAGAGTCGAAGAGTGAAAATGACACCTCGCCCCGTCATCATCGTGCTATAATAAGATTGGAAATATGTAAAAAAAACATCAGGTTTACTTTTACGCATATCTGGCGTTGAAGCAGCACTTTTCTCTCACCGAACCGCCGAGCGAATTTAATTGGACAAATTCCGGCAAATTCTTTATTAATTGTCCAAATTTTTTGTGTATTTTTTTTCTGTACTTTGAGAGGAATTTAATCAAGTGAATTTTATTCTACTCATTAATTGTACCATTTAGTGGTACACATGCCACTCGTATAGACATATAGCCATTCCAAATTTATCTATATTCCGTTACGTTTGATTGACGCCCGATTGAACGTGTGTCCCTCTTATTTCCGGACTCTTTTTGACTTTCACGCAAGCAGGAGGCGATGACCGTATGAATCGCGAGAGAACAGAGTACGCGCGGATGCGTAAGCGGTGCCGAATCGGCAACAACCTTTACCTTCACTTCGGGTCCGCCGCCCGGGTTGCTCCCGCACGTTCCATTCACGAATTTCACTTTCACGGCCACGGTCGTGCGACGACGTTCTCTCGCATTCACTTCGAGTCCCGTGCCGCGAAATGTGCCGAAATGTTAAGCGCGAACATTGACATTCGCTACGCTGTGTTCGAATCGCTATAAATATTTTGCACGCGCAGAACGCAAGATAACGCGTGCCTCGAGCTCTAGAAGCCAATCGGTGCACAAATTTTGATGTCTCTCAGATGGTTAACTTTAGCATTCAAATTCGGGTCATAAATTCTAATATTTCTGAAGCATATTATATTCGTCTGTTGAGATGACAGCATATATGTATATATATACGTATAACTTATATATAAAATTATCTTAAATCTGATAATGAGCACAAATCTATTACGGATGTATGACGAACTGAAATTGGAATTAATTTACTAGATGTGAAAATGAACTTTGAGAATAATACATATTTTATAATAGAACCTCTTTTTACGTATTCTCTTGTGTTTCTTTTGTAATTTTACTTGTGACCATTTTTTTCATGTATTATGAGATTAAAAGTCGCTAACTCGTGACTACCTCCGGCAAAAAAAAAAACTTACAGCACCAGTTTATTACTGACCTGTACAAGTACATTGCAATTGCGAATTAAATAGCGACGCACCTACCAGAAGCCGTCGGTCTCGAAGTTTAAATCACTGTGCAAAGCAAAACTCCCATCACGACAATTTTGTAACGTAAACGTACAATACGCCTCGCGTGCGCCGCGCGCGTATTGATTTTCCTCTCCGTGTACGCGGTCCGCCCATCATCGGTTTTCCTATGAGAAAACTTCGGTACCCGAATATACACAACCCGCGCCGGGCGCGCCGCGATCTAAATATGCATATATATTCCAGGGTTAAAGTAACAGAGTCCGAGTCAAATTTAAATACCCTTCGTGCAGGTTTTCGATTCGCGGGCAAACAAACATCCTGTTGAAGATACTTAGGGTAACTCCACCAGTTTATTTACCGAGACCTGAGAGAGTACAATAAATCAGTATCGTCTCTAGAGACGAACTCTAGTGTTTGTCTCAAATGTTTGTCTCGAGAGAACGAGATTTCCGTGTTCTTTGCGGGATAAAATTAGCTCGTATCCAATTACTGCGTTGACGTTATTCCGATTCAAGGTGCAAATGATATTTATATCTTGGCAATTTCTCATTAAGGAAAATGATTTTAATAAAATATCGGCGATTTTTTATTAGTCCTGACTGGAATATGTTAAAGAAGCATAACACGCAAACAATTTGCAAAAATAGCATCGTACAAAAAACTATCGTGGAAAAATAGAAAATAAGTAAATCGTAAAAAAAACATGGATAGCTCATTATTATAAAATATGTGATACGTTCTGAAATATTCTTTAAAGGGTTCAAACTTGAAGACTGAACTTTTTTTTCTTTCTTTTCCACAGAAAGAACAAAATATAAAATTATTGGAGACGCATATATATTTATAACATTGAGTGTTGAACATTTTTGAACAACTAGTCTGTTTTTTCATTATATATAATTGCTGTTGTTTAATGTATACAATTCATTGGAATGAATTCGAGAATGTTATTTTCCCTAAAATCACTGCTCTACCGACTAGTCCTTTTTTTTTTAGTTTACCGCCATATATAAATAATCACAATATTTGGACCACTTCCCTGCTTTATTCCAACTTGATGGGAAAAAAAATTCAGCTTTCTTCCTGATGGATATGCGCGATGGATAGATAGATGCTCGTTGTTGGCATAGCAGGCACAGCAACGATGCACGTATATGCATCGGTCGTGTTGTTGGATCAATACGAGCCTAAGCCACCATGCTTACTGCTGCGTTTGACCCTCCATCTGTGCAGCAACAAGTTCTTCGGGCTCATAACGGGTGTCCCGCCGCGGTCTCACCCTTGCGACGGCGAAACGATCGCACCCCATCCGGCTCCCAATTAAGGTCCGTTCTACTCGCGGCACCCCTCGCGCGATGCGAGACAAGAGGATCTCTTCTCTCTTGTCTCCATCTAATTAAAACGATCGCGCATTAATTGCAATTAAGGGCAACTTAGCGCCGGCCGGAAGCGCCGGCGGACTACATGTATGTCGTGCGTGTTCGCACCGCCCTGCTATTAACTGCAATTGTGGCAAACGCGAAAGAGGAAGAGGAGAGGCTTTTATAATTACAGCGTTGAATACTATATCTTATGATTTATCGTACATGAATTAATATTTTTATAATATTATTTGAATTCAGATCTCTCACGCACGTGGGACTTAGTATTCCCTCTTGTGGTGATTATTATGATTAATTCTATTTTAAAAATTAAATGTGAAAATTGCTAATGTCTCGGAAATCAATAAGAAAATATAATGAAATTATAATATTTAACGTAACTTATTCTTTTGTCACAGTTGATCATTCTTGTTTTTTTTGATTGACTATACTAATATACCTCTGTATTGGGTAAAACATTCACAGCCGTACGAGATAACGACGAGATGTTGACGTTAACAGCGAACAGAACGATTCTGCGAAAGTATCTTTCGCTTGTCGGTTAATAGGAAACCGTATTTCGTTTACTCCTCGACGCGGTTGTCGGGGTCGAGCTGTCTGTCTTTCATCCCGCGACGGATCTTCGACGTTTACGACAAAACGCTCTTTCGCGGCGTTCGCGTCGAGGGACCTCGCGTAGAAAAGCTTTTGCCTGGGTGGCAGCCACGTGGGTAGTGATTAATTGTGACAAGGCGCAAACACGCCATACACGCAATATACACGTCTCTCTTCCCCTTTCTCTCTTTCTCTCTCCTTCCTATCTTCGCGTACGCGAAAGGCCATGTGTATCGGCGCACCCGCATGCGAAACGCACGTACGCGCACTTACACGCACACGCGTATGCGTGCGCGCTCGGCAGACTATGGATTACGTGTGCGTGCATGCGCGTGGGCGCGACGGCGTTCTCTCGCTCTCGCGGGATCTCGATTAGTGAATAGTGCAGTCGCTCACGAGCTACCACGTCGCGTATGCAATCTCGAGCGCGGGGGGCCGGCCGGCCGATCTCGGGGCACGCGAGGGCAGCGAGGCGGAAACGGGGGCAGAAATGGAAATCGCTGCCGATCCTCGAAGTAGCGATTGCTCCGCGGTCGGTCGGCCGTTGCATCGGCCGCAACCCGGTTTAGTGCGGCTAATCTTTAACCGAATCTTTCTTTTCGTTGCCTAGGTATGTGCAGGCGTAACTGCAATCTAGGAAGGAACGGGCGATGATTAATGCTTTCATGGTTGCATAAGCCGGAACGTCGATGCGATTCCGCCCGCCGATGTAGATTCTATCGAAATGTGTAAGAATGCGAGAGTAAACCAGAAAACCACCAACTCACTTATCCTGATGTGATATATTATTATATACATGTATATCACGATTTTTTCGCGCGTAGCTTGATATTATTTCTCGCTTTTAATTATCGTTTCGAAACACGCGCTCAGAGAGAAAGAGAGCAATCTGCTGTGACTACATAGCGTAAAATTATAATTGAATCTGCAACAGTTATTTATATATTAAATTTCCACCCAAGCGTGTGTTTGCATCAGATGAGTAACATTACAGATACGTGTCGTTTCTAACTAACAAAGTATTAGTCTTTCTGCTTACTCCTACTCGGCCAATATTGAATGTCAATGTTAATGTAAGATGAGACTTAGACGGCGGCATTTAGCGGCTAAACACTGCGGCTTGGAACACGACCGCTGTCATCGATACCGAACTCGGCAACTACCGATCCCGTTGCGCAGTTGCGCGGTGCGGTTTCGTTAGTCGATCATTTTGTAACGGCTCGGTAGGATAGCCTGGGAGGAAAAAAGACGAAGGAACTCCGCGTACACTTCGTTTCTCTTTCTCTTCCACGGAAAGGGGAGGAGGGGGGGAGGAGGAGGAGGAGGAAGGTGGTTGTGTGTAGAACGGCTCGCCTCTAGATCCCTATCTCGCCTCGAACGTCACGATTAATGTGTCTTACACGTGCGCGTACGGGATCTGTATGTACGTACTATATGTACATACGTATTATCACGTTACCCAGCTGCACAACCTAGGCCTAGGCCCGCGCGCCTTAGGTCCGTGCTTGCATTTTGCAAGACGCTCGTTTTCGCAACCGACTCTCTTTCACGGACGTCGTCCAGCTCGCTTCTAGCTCGTTCGCCTACTTCTCTCTCTTTCTCTCTCTCTCTCTCTACGTGCATATATATATGCATGGGCGCCGACAAAATTTTTCTACAGAAAATACATTCCGACGAAGAGAGAGGGAGAGAAAAAGAGAAAAATATTCTCTATGAATTTATAAACTTATTATTATCGGTTACGAAATTTAAGGGAGAGAATTTTCCACAGATCTCTGTTTTAAAGTATATGCTCCTTCTTTAATAAACATATTTAATGGGAATAAATTTTCAATAATACCGAAAATTTTTTTTATATATGTTATCGATTGGATCAACAATAATTGTAATTAATATGATATTAGATTATTATTTTTGAAATTGGTATTAATCTTTTTGCTCAATTAAAAAACGAGCTTATTATTGCTGACTGCGTGTGTAACGCTATCAACAAGCTTGCTCTATAAGGTCTCATTCTAGAAGATAACGCTCTTCGTTTAAAGCTTATTGCTCGTCCCAGAGAATAAACAGGCGCAAGTGTTAGTCCATCGCGACGCCCATGCGATGTATCACCGCTCTCAACGGGAATGACCCAGTATAGCGTACTACGCCGCGCGAGAATTGCCCCAACGATTTCACTCTCTAGGAATGAGATGAATACACTTTGCGATCGAGGGAATTGAACTTTCACCGTTACCGCAGAAATGTTTACGTGACGGACATGTAGATTATGCATCGCCTCGCGTATGCCCACCCACGCGTCCCGGTTATACTCCTCCCGTGATTAATAATGTGGAAACGTAATTTTAACTTCCAACCTGTACCCGGCGCTAGAAATAGACAAAGAAAATTCTCCCAATGGGTGCATAACGCTAAATATAGTTGTGCGACTCCGCGTCTCGCAATCAGTTAGAATTTTTACTTGGACTTTTAAGTCATGACTTTTAAGAAATTTTAACTTTTATTATTTCCTTTCGAATGATTACATTTCTCTCTCGGTAATTAATAAACGGTACACTGTTAAATCTATAGTGTCAAACTGAACCTTATTTAAGTCGCTGCTGCTTTCTTTCTTAATAAATAGTCATTTTTAAATAAAACAATGGAATTTAACCCAAATTTTGGTTAAATTTGTAATGGTAAAACTGTTTTAAAATATTTAACTCCATTGTTTTAGTAAAAAAGAATTATTTATTGGCGACTTAAATAAGGTTCAATTTGACACTGTAGATTTAACAGTGTAATAATTTGATACATGCCGTGTGCATTTTTTTAGCAATGCGTTTTGCTGGATCACTTGGGATTTGCGTCCTAGATCCGCTAGATTTGATCGTGAAATCCTTTCCCCTGCGGGCGCGATTCGCGAACGTGAATTGTAAGCGATACACGAGCGGTAGATCGGCATTGCGCGGCCGTTGCGTAACAATCGGAAATGGGAGCAGACGCGGCGGCGTAAATGCAGCGCGCGCGCTGCGCTGACAGGAAAAATGTGGGTGAGCGCTTTGCAGGCCGCCACTAACTAGACAAAGGGATCCGGCCTCTCGCTTCGGGAATGTCGGCCGCACGGCTGAAATCTCCGATCCAATTAACTGTATCCCTCCCCCTCTGCTTCCTTCTGCGCCGTCTTCTCTGCTTCTCGATGCGCCTCAGGCTCGTTGCGCTGACCGCGATGCGCATCGAAATACGCGGAATATATGCGATATAACGATGGTGATTTTAGCCCTCCTGTTTATTCCAAGTAGTTGTAAAAAGTGCCTGTAGTTTTAACTTTTATTCTACCGTACTTTAAATTTTTCTTATTCTTCCGTTTAATATTTATTCTCCGTGAGGATCGTACAATACAATATTTGATTTTCCTTTTTGTTTCAGGTAAGTGAAACTCGCGAGAATCATGGATATCGTAAGTAATATCGCGCGAATCGAACGATGCGTGTTCGACGTTTGCACTCAGAGTTTAATATGTTCTACTATTCGAGATAATCTGCAATATTTCTAAATGCATCACCATTTTGCAATCTTCAAAAATTTCACGCCTAACGTTATTACAAATTTTTTCTCTTCGATCGCTCTTGTATATTGAATTCTGAAAATCGTTGAAGACATTCAAAGCACAGATATCCCTCGCGGGATAATCCGATATTACTCCCCCATTTTTTTGCTCACCTTGCTCATATCTCTCTCTCTCTCTCTCTCTCTCTCTCTCTCTCTCTCTCTCTCTTCCCGTTCTTCCCTCTTTCTGTCGATGCGAGGTCGGAAGCGTCCCGATAATCTAAATCGAAGAGCTTATAGATGGAGACTGCGGACGTTGTCGAGGAGGAGCTTGATCTCCGCTCTCGCGAACCGGGAATGGCAGGATGAAGAGACGAGAGGACTCTGAAAAGAGATGGTGGGAGGATCGGGAGAGATGCAGGCTGATGGGGGGAAGAAGGGGGATCTCTAACACCGCTATTTATTCTCCGAGAGTCTCCGCGTCTCTCCATCCGGTCCCGGCCTCTACGCTCGATTTCGCGGTCAGAATTTGCGGAATGTCCGTGGCTGGAACCCGTCCATCCGGTTTTTTAATTGCAAAAAGGATCCGCCGGGACCGGGGGGGCAGCGGATCGCCGCCGCGCAAACCCGCTCTCGGGACCTTAAGTCCGCCGACAGGACTCGACTCCTTCGAACGCGCTGGAGACGAGTCCTCTGAGAGCCGCGTACGAGCGACGGCATTTCGCACACGGAGAATTTTTCGCGATCGCGAAGTCCACGTAAACTTTTATGAATCGTAAAGCACAGTCTCTTTCTACATACGCTTTTTAGCACTTCGGTTTAGACCCATTTCAAACAGCTAACTGAACATTAAATATTTAAACCAAATCAATATTATATGTATAAAAAATATAATTGCAAGAAAGTGCAAATGTCGGTATTTCGTGTAAAAAATAAAAAGGAATAGAATGATGAAAGAAACAGAAACGGAAAAAATTAAAGATAGAAGAAGAGAGAGAAATTTTTATCATTAATGAATACATGTCTTGTATCAGTTATATCAGAATTGGAATACTATTAATGTTTCATCAGTTTTAACATATGTTTTAAAAATTATCTTCATCAAAGAGAGTATATATTTTTTATTTAATTGGAAAAGTAACATAGTTTAAGCAATCTAATTGAAATCCGAAGAAACACGTCTACAAGACTCGCAAAAATTTTACAGTCAGGTTCGATGTCGGAATGGTTCGTTATTCCGCGAACATGGAAATTAGTATTAACAAGTAATAATTATCCCCGTGAAAACGCTATTATTATCGTGACGTGGGCGAGATAAAGCAATACCAAGGCCAAAATAGCCAAGATAAAGAATTATCTTTCGTATGCGCGTGCATATAACTATCCAAAATAATGCACTTGTAGGTTTTAATTTTATCGCTTTTCTCTCTCTTCTTCTACCTTTTATTTTGTCCGTTTCTGTTTCTTTCATCGTTCTACTATTCCTTTTTATTTTTTACACGAAATACCGACATACACGTTTGCACTTTCTTGCAATTATTTTTTTTCGGGACAGATTTATACGTGTTATTAGTATCGCGTGTCTAAAGGGATTTTGTCACAAGGCATAATAAATCTGACGTTCCTCTCCATCTCCCCCGTTTTCCTTCCCTTTTCCTTCCCTCGCTATCTCTCTTTGCCGCAGTCTCATTCCTTACTTTGTATCTTTCTTCGGGCGGTACACTTGGGCGATTTAAGTGTTGCGGTTCGGTAACTCATGGCGATGGTTCATATACCAAAAGGATATCACCAGTGAATCGCACCGGATCAGGTTCCCCGACACTACCACTCTTACGCTCCCTAAAACTGGTTTCGTCATTTAGACCCGCCCCTTTCACGAGTCCTTTTGCCTTCATCCAGTCGTTTCCTTCGGCGGCCCGAGACCATCAGGAAGGATACTTTAAATACCCTGCGAAAGGCACAAGAGTTGTTTCCCGAGCTGTTCTGCTCTTAAACCGTCATTTCACGGCGCAATGTATCATTCGTAATGATTGCGCCAAGACATCGAGTTACTAAATTTTGTGAGCTCGAGTTGCATTAATTATCTATATAACGCACGATCGGAGCTGTTAAAATAGCTCTCGTTTCGCTTATTATGCGTATTGATACGACATATCTTAAATTAAGCGTCGTCATGTAGCTATTTTTTTAATACTGATAAATACAACTCGAGTCAGTCAATTTGAGATAATTTGACAGAGCGTTGAAATCCTTTTTTTTCCCTCTCGTTATATTAATTACGACATATGGATTATCTTAATTTTTTGATATTTATTCAACATGTAATATTTTTATCTTGTTTTGCGTACTCTTGTTTATGTAAAATATTTTGGTTTTTTTTATCTTTTATAACCAAGAGAGTATTTGTTGCAATATTTTCACGACAAAACATTTACTGTAATATATCTAGACTATATAATAGAAAAATAAAAAAATGTAATAATTATTAGAATTCAAAAGCGATTTGTAACTTTATATAGCTTTGAAATATTTTGCTTTGAAAGATTGAGATAATTATAACAAACATGAAACATGAGCAGATTTAAGAGGAAAGCCAAGAGGGATTGGCGTAAGCAGTGTATCGGTTCTTGGGTGATTGAACTTCCCTTTTCGATTTGGACAAACAAGCCAAGCGCGTGTGCGTGCGTGTGCCTTGAAAGATTCGTTCGAAGGATGTTAATATACGCGCCTTCGCGATATCAGTATCGCGCTCGCGGGGCGATACGTCGCGTCGTTATGCGGCTTGCGACAGCTTTTTTTTTTCGCGAATCGTCAAACGCGCGGTCGTAGCCCTTGACAAATTCGTTATCAACGGCACACGTCGTAAAACTCCTCGCGGCACTCTCGCTTTTTTCTTTCACACCGCGCCGCCGTGACCTCGCCGGGATTTCACGTCGTTTCGTGAGGTAGTCCTCCTTTCGGCGTACAACACAAGTGCCCCTTATCGCATGCACTTATCTCAATTCGTGCCTACGACTCGTCAGGTCTAAATTATTGTTACGTACGTATGTGTGCTGCGTCTCTGCGTGTGTATACGTGGTGCGCGTGCGTGTGTTTGTTATGCGTTTCTTCTGTTTCGCGTATACGTGCTCGCGAACATCGGAGTTTTCGTGCCACTTAGTTTCATTTTATAAGTACATCATCTTTTTGTCATCAAGAAATTTTATTTTCTCACTGTCACTCACGCAAAGAAATGCGATCCAGATAATAATGCATTCGCAAGCATTGAATATTTTATGTCAGTCTATTTCTTTATTGAATTATCGAGTTAATATAAGTAAGATATTTATGAAATTTTAAAACTGTCATTTTGTTGACTGATGATTTTTTTATTCTCGTGTAAATATACAATTCAAATAATTTCTCTTATGATACTTTTCATCTTCTCTTACGAAAAATCTTCATCTTTAGATTTACGCGTACTTTTAAGACCTAATTTGTCGTCTCTTATTAATTACTCTATTACCACACGTCAAATTCAGTAAATAGGTCAAAGAGATGATGTATATAATTATTTTAAATGACACATTTGGGTAGGAACCGCAGAGTCCGTTTCCGAATCCTCTTCGTCACTTTGACAGGAGAAAGAAAACATTATTTCGCAACATGCACTTGCGATATCCGCTTTTTCGACCGCAAACCCAACGGCAACCTGTCGGTTCTTTTATGAACTATTATCTTCTGCTGACCGTGCCAGTTGGCCGATCTCCACAAAAGCGCAGCATCCGGCGAAAGATCCGAACAGGCGGCGAATGAACGACAATACGAGTTTACTCTTGGCCGGTTACTCATCGAAAGCGTAAAACGCGGAAGAAACTCTCCTATTTCTGACCGATGGCCCCTAAAAAAAGTCTCGGTTTTGATTTGTTGCCACTCTAATATTGAAATGTAATTATTAAATAGCAAATTAATGTGTGCGAATCTTTGTACGCAAACTTGACAGATTAAATTGTTTTAATTATTAAGAAGGAATCTGCTTGAAATTGCATTTTGACTATATTTCTTCTGGCTCTGTTTCGATTTATCACGCCGATTGTAATTCTTTCGTAACCGCGCGTGAAACATTTTCCATCTCTCGCTGTCTTGTTTTCTCCCTTTTATCTCTGAACGTGCTTTCGCAGGAATTTAATAAACCGCGTGCCACCAGGAAACACGATGATCTTACAAATTTCATTGAGCGCGAATCTCAATATAATAATAATTATTCCCGCGGCGAGAATTTACAAATGTTTATTGTATTGTATAAAGTAATCTCACTATCCTGGAATATAAAAGAAATCAATGTTTTAATGTTTCTAAGAAATAGACTAAAAATAATTAATCTGCAACAATTGTGAGAAGCAAAATTACGAGATATTAAATCTGAAATTTTAATCAACAATATACACAAGAATCTTTAGATTTAAAGTAAATTTCTTTTTAATGTCAGTTATATCAGAGAGATATAAATTGAGATGTCGTACAAAACAAATTTGTAAAACAATATCTTTGTTGAGAGATGACAGAAAAAAATATAATTCCTATGTCAAGAATTATACTTAAACTCTTTATTATTTTTCATATAAAGATCATTAACACTGATTTGTATACCCTGCGCATTAATGTGTGTCGAAATCGATGGAGGGTTTAACATTAAAGCCAGACGAGAGCACATTTGATGCCCAAGATCGTGTCCGGGAAGCATAAAAAATTACGTCACACTAGAACGATCCATCGAGCTCGGGGTGTGTGTAGGATATCTCGACACCCTTGTCGCCTGCTCTCTTTCTCTCTCCCTCTCGTGTCACCTTTTCGTTTTTTTTTCGCTCTTGCTTGTGTAAGTCGAGCGGAGCGGACGTGCAAGAGAGAAAAGGGGCACCCTCTCGCCCTGAAAAGTGTTCTGCCCTAGGAGGCTGGCCTTTGGACACAACTAATCGATATAGGCCGTTCGATATGGACCTCGGCATAGTACAGCCGAACGCAAAAGTTCTCCCGACCCCCTCCACCCCCCCAGTTACTCGATACCGTCGTCGTCGTGCAATATCGAAGTCGGCCATCGCGAAGTTGTTCCAACAGCTTGCTTTGTCCCGTTTGTCACTGACAAAGTCACGGTTCTTAGATATCCTTATTTCTCCGATGGAACAAATTAATGCACCTATTTATTTAGTTCTGCAAAAAAGTTCAGAAAATGTAAATGTAAAAGAGCTAGTGTAAGATCTAATTGCTGTCTCCTGTGCATTTTTTAAGAATAAGAATATCTATAGTAAGAATATAGTAAGAATATCCTTCGAAATTGAAGTTAGAATTAACATCTTTTTTTTTTTATGCCTAAGTGCTTTGTATTTCTATCTTATGCACGATGGTTTGCCTCCTTTATCATGTTGTAACAGACGACTTGCGCGCTCGTTACCGGTCTTCAAAGGGATCGCATCGAAGTTTAAGTCGCGATGCTATCTCTTATTAACGCCGTGATCCTCCGACGAAGTGCAACGGCTGTTTTTGCTCGCGTCGAAAGTGAGATCACTGACAATCAAATTGCAGGTACCAAGTACCTAATAGCGAGTAGACGAGTAGGTGAGAGGGAAAGAGAGGGAAATACATCGTGATATTAAACCGACACCTGGTCTCGCGCGCCGCACCTTGCAGCTCGATCCCTTCCATTCTCTTCTTTCCGCTCCCTTCCCTTTTAAGCCCCCTTCTCGCACTCGCCTAGCTCCTCGCCTCGTTCCGCGCGCACCTTCATAATCCCGTATGTCGCAACTCGCGCCAGATGATTTCCGAGAGGACGATACCTGCATCGTCGAATTTTCGACGTATGCTGCGGTACGTATATGTGCTCGCGCACACTCGTTCCCGAAACGCTATTGCGAGACCGTACACCCTGCGGGCGTCACGCAAACCCTAAAAAAAAAAAATGATCGCGCATAATTCGGTGTCTTATGGCGAACGGAGCCACGGCCAGTAAGCCACATCGTTCCGAATTCGTGGTTTCTCCGGCTGTAATATTTTTCGCCCATCCCGTTTTTTGCGCCTCGTCCTTTTTCGAGTATGCGAAATGCTCTCGTGGTTTCTTCATGGTTTCTCTTAAATGTAAACTTGCCATACGTACTACGAGATTTAAGTAATAGTTGTAACTTTAACAATTAATAATAAGGAACTTGGGAATTTTCTCACAATTTTCCGGAACTGATCCGATGATTTTTGATTCAATGCAAACATTACTTCCATTGACTTGTTTATTTCGCAGAATTCGTATTCGTAGAACGTGTCAGTTGAGCAAAGCTTTTTCATAGTCCATGCTTTCGTGCCTAGAGCGTACACGCGAGCGCCGCAGGACATCCCAAATGGGATTTCGAGTTGCTGCCTGGCTATCGTCACTCATCGTTAGCTGCGCCATGAGATTCGGTCCAGAGGCGATGGATTTAAGGGGGATCGGGGGGAGGGAGGGGGAGCTTCGGGTACAATGCGCTATATGAGTCATACGTGACGTGCGTAAACGCACATGAGAGGACGGGGCCCCCCTTTCTGACCATTATGGTTTCGCCCCACGATCGAACCTATCGTTGCAATATTGATAAAGTTAAATGTCGCCCTTTTCCGTTCCTATTCTTAAGTACTACAATTTTGTGGAATGAAAGCGATCCCACGCGTGTCTCGGAAAGTACGGTTTATACAGGATTAATTTAAAGATAGATAAAGAGCGAAAAAAGATATTTTATGCTGTTAGTTGAGATAATTAAACTTTTACTAAATGCGAAACAAAGTAAAAGATAAAATGGGATCTTTCTTATACTTTTTCCCTTAAATTAATTTATATTGCAAATAACGCAAATGCTTCCTGGAATTATATAAAATACGAGGGATGTTTACTTTCATGGTTGCCATTTCGGCGTGCGGAATGGTGAGCGTGCAGAATATGCAGGGTCTGGGATAAACGAAGAGAGTATCGCCCGGTGCATCTCGATCGTCTCCCTAGAGACTCGCGACAAAAGGGTTAGCAGGCTGCAGGGGTAGCACAAGGGAGAGATTTGTCAGTGGGATCTGCAGCTCGGATGAAAAGAGAGAGAAAGATGAGCGAAAGGGAGACGGTCGAGGGGAGGGAAAAAAAGCAGCTTTAGGGCTGATGCTGCGAGGAAAATGATGTGCGGGCAAGGGGAGACATCACCGCAGGGGGCGGCTAATTTAATGACTGCCGATTGGCTATGCATAGAACACGCGGATGGGTGGGCGCCCGTTTACTCACGCGTATGGCCCTTTCTGCGTGTATATTGCGTGTGTACATACGTGGGCGTGCGCGCGCGCACTTGCATCGATAATGTCAGGATTCCTGGTTTGCTGCTTGCACGTGGGCGAACAATGACGAAGCTTTAACTGATAACCCACATGTTCTTGCAGTAAATTTGTAAGAACTTCGCTTAACCTTCAATTGGCATTTCTAATAACATAATCTAGGAGAACTTGATTTTTTTTTAGTGTGAACTGCATTGTATATCTCAGTTATTCTTTTTTCGATATAATTTTTCAAACAACTGTATATCTGAAATATCTAGAGAGTAATCTTGCGAGAGCTTCACTTTTGACCGACATTTCTACAACGTTATCTCGGGGAATTAGTTTTGAGTGACTGCATTGTATACTCGGTTTTGTATGAAATCTTTATAGAAATTGTACATCTGAAATATCTGCATTTTATGCTAGAAACACAGTAACCTCGTAGCTTTTATAACTATTTTATCATGCCAACGTCGTGCATTATATTTATAGTGATTATAAAGTAGCCGGAAAGTTCGTATTCTATTATCTACACCGGGAAAATGTCAGCGCATTATTATACCAGTAGTGGTATTATTTCTCTTTAGTATAGAGGAAAGTGTTATGATAATGATTCATTCACGGCTTCCGCGTTTATGTCCTAGTATCGTGTATTCGTAACACATTTATATCCCACCTGCGCTCATAATCGAACGACATCGCCGCACGTATTCATTATGCATGATTATGTACTTTTGTCTAAAACAAAAAAGTTTCTCGTTCAAATAAATTCTCACTTAAAATGTTACTGATTGCAATCTTTTTTGCTTCTGCAAATATCGAATATTTCATCGTATAGTAACTAACGTGAGTCATCGGTAATCCACGAATGCAAGAAATTTTCCTGCCAATTGCAAATTAACCGATGACGTTCGCGGAACACGCGTGCGTAAAGCTTTACATATAAATATACATTTACATATGAATATACATACAATAGATATATATTTTCGCACAGCGGTTGCTACATCAAAAGGTTTGTTCTATCTTGAGTTTGTAGATTAGAATTACAATTAATCAAGTCGGCGATTTTTAATGTTTGGATTAAGCAACGCTTCGAAGCCGAATAAATACGAATGAGTATTCCTTCCTTCAATAAGTGTCAACGGAGTCGCGAGTACTTAACAGTTGATAAAAATATCGAAGATTAACGGGACTCTCATTTATGGAATCCAATAACTCCGCATCGTGCGTAGGAAGTAGCGTGAATTATTTAAAGAAAACCAAATGTGCATAAAGTGATGGCAACGGATTGTTTAAAAATGCAATGTTTACATCATGCATTTTTGTTTTCGCACGCGTCGTTGTTATGACAGCGTTTTACTGTTTCTTTTTTTTCTTTAACACGTGTTCGCAGCCGTCCTCTTTAATCGTCGAGAAGAAGCGTACTATACAAAATCAAACGCGTTATGCAATTCCATCGATCGATGTTATTAATAGCCGTTGTCGTTTCTTCCGCGGGGAGTTATTGATAGCGAGTTATTTTTCACATAATAAAAGTTTGTCCCACGAGCCAATACTTTACGTAATTATATTTATATGTGTTTTGCCAGCTTTATCGGACACTCATTATCGGGTCTGTGATCATAAAACGTAAAATAAAATGCGATAAAAATGCGAATTACTTAATTAAAAGTATTGTCAATCTGCGTTTTTAAATATGCAAATAAGCGAATAATGACTTTAAAATTTATTAACGAATAACTTAAAATATTAACAGATATATGACACACAGTGACCCACAATTTGCGATCTTAATTTTTTAATGACGGATTTCTTGCTAAATTAAAAATTGATTGTTATTTAAATGTAAAATGCCAATAATTTTTAAATTATTAATGATTGAGAAAAATCTCCCTTGCGAAATTAACTTTAAAGACAAATAGAAGACAAAACTGTATTTTTTAATTTGTTTTTTAAATGTAAAATTTAAGCTTTCTTCGATTTTCGAAGTTTGTTTTGTGAAGATTTAATTTTGCAAATGTATAATCTCTAAAATTGGAAGATTGCGATAAATAATATTTTCCTTGGTTATTTCTGTCGAGAAATAGATTCCAGAGGTCAAGGAATCTCAATTAAGGTTGCGAATTTTTTGGAACAGTCTATAAATATACGAGTAATTTAATAACGAAGAATGTCGATGTTGATGTCTATTTGTATGCCGTATCAAGTTAAAACCAATTCAGAATCGTTACTCATTCTTTAAGATATATATTTAAATATAAACAAATAATTTATCTTTTTCTATGAAAGTTCTTTTGAAATTCGAAGATATTTTATCATAAATCTTATATCTAATATCATTATACCGCTGTCATTTTGGTTCAATAGTCAATTTGTATGTATTCACGATTGAAGACGGTCGAGAGTAATTCTAAAATTACTCTATATTGTCAATACTAATCTCTAATAAGAAAGCATAAATCATTCGCGTTTCACAATGCCGCTAGTTTAGCCGAGTGGGACGAGATGCCTCCGCCTGTTATTAACAAAAATTCGATTTGCGCCGGACATTTATTATCAATCACCGTTTCGGGAATCACCGTGCCGATGGTTGGTTACTGTACCTCGATGCACTTCCATTATGACGATGCCGGGGATTAACAAGCCGAGATTTCCCACGCGTTGTTGCGAGGGGGAAGACCCCGCCCGTCCTTCCTCCCTCGCTCACCCGCTCATGCGAATTATTTTAATTTCGAGGGTTACAGTCGCGATTCTATTCCCCGACAGGCGGCGCGTCACTTCTCTTTCTCTTTCATCTTCCATTATCTCCCTTTTCTCGGGTGAAATCTATCGTTTCGATCGCTCGCATCTCCCGCTCGCGGCGCGATCCTGCTCATTCCTGTAATATGATTTCACCGAAATTAACGCGACAGATGTAATGTATGCAAATCCAATTATTCTCTATATAGTCGATATTCGCACAATTGAAGTACGACTTGAATAATCGCTTCTATTTTTTATAATATGATATGATATGTTATAATATATTGAAATGCATCGAATAAGAGAAGACTGCTATTCATAATTTCCTCGTCATCACATCTTGACTGCTGTAGGCTGAACATTTTTAGCATGTTTCCGCGAAACTGAATACATATAGTAATTGCGCCATTAGGGCATATTTGTCGGAGTATTCTCGTTCGAGTTTTCGTAATCTCCAAACGTCCTCGGTGTATTCGCCGTCCTACGGACACAAAAATCATATCCCGCTCCCGCTTTTGCCGATTCGCCGATGGCGGTGTTCTTTTCACGAGACACACGCGTGCGGGGCTTTATCTTCCCGCGCCATGTGTCGACGACGTAATTTCTGGGACAGGTTTTGTAAGGGCGGACACGTGCAGCAGCCGGATCGTGGCAGGACCCCTCGTGATATTCGTCCTCGTTCGCGTGTCGCACATTCGCACGGCCGTCACGAGCGCTTCGCGTTGTTATAACGTTGGGTATCTCAATTCGGTGTATGCCAAAGATCCGCTGTTTTCGACATTCCGATATTACCGTTAAAAATCCTCCACGAAGATTTTTCTGAAAGAAATCGACTCGCAGTTTATTATTAAGTTTTACGGGTGTGTGTGTCAAAATTACATTATTATTTAGACTACAATAATAATTGCATTAGCTGAATAATCGTCGTGTTATCGAGTAAGGTAATTCTTGTATTATTCCGCTGAAATATTTCACGATGACGAATTGCGTTCGGTGTAGTATGCAAATGCCAACGCAACGATTATCCCCGTATGCTAATGTGACACGGGGGTTATTTTTGTAGCTTGGAACAAACTTTATTAGCCCGAAACATAGATCGCTGACCGATAACATTACCATATAGTGGCGCGGGTGGGTCGTTCCGGCCGCGGGATTTAACGCGAACAATACGGACGGATGTGACGCGAGACGCGGAAAAATGATACCAGCATATGAAGGTACCCGAGAGACGATCGGCGACCCCTTGTTTTTCCTTGCAACGAGGCACCGGTCAGTCATTATTCCCGCACAATTGTAATTCCGATGTAATGTGTCGCGGGCAGCTGCAGCGCTCTCGGCGCGCCGCGCTTGCGATTATCGTCCTTCGATCGTACGATCGCGTAATATCGCGGCGGATCTGCCGTGTTTCTCCGGCGAGCGAGAACAGCTGGAGAGGAAGTGTCACGAGACACGCGCCCGAACCGGGCCACAAAATGCTGGTAATCGTGCCGGTCGCCTGATGATAAAGATGACGACGACGACGACGACGACAACGTCGCCGTCGTTAGTTCGTGAAGCTTATTTAATTGGCCCATCGCACGATAAGTAGCTTCATTAACGCTGCGGAAAAGAGTGCGGAGTAAGTGGAACTTTGTCGGCGGTTTATCGCTCGGCTCGTCGTAAACGCTCGATGAATTTGCAAGGGTTTGCAATTAGTAAAATGTGCGAGCGACATAAAGAGCGAGATAAGCGTTCTCCAAAGAGCGGAAACGATGAGCGGTCCCTGCTACGTTGGTGAAAGTAGAATGGATTTAACGTTATATTTAGAATATTTACCTTTTTGCTAAGTCGTAGAACGACATCCTACCAAGCTGTTTCATTTCATTAAACCTGTATGAATCATTAAATATTTACAGTCATTTTTGTAATTTTACTTTAGATAGCAGGAGTTTGCATTATCGTAAGGCTATAAACCATGACGTCACCTGCAAAACTCGAGTGTCATCCGTCTGATTAGAATTTGCACGCGGGCTTTATCATGACCAATCTACAAACTGCGAGCACGATATAGGGAGAAAGTGATCACAGATTGGGATACCGTCTCTTTCTCTCTCTTTTCTCTCTCTTTCTCTCTCTTTCTTTCTCTCTCTCAGACACGGCAGTTCGACGACCGTGGATCCGATCTGCGTTTGATATCTTATTGCATGCCCGCGTGCATGCGTGCGTACGTGCTCGCGCACGATACGAAACACGGCAGGAAGCTGTCGGTTTAGATAAGATCTGGAAGAACGAACGGACGGGGGGTCCCTAAGTACCTCGCGCACATCCCTCCAGTCGTTACACCCCATAAAACGTACCCCCGCGCGCAATAACCGACGCCGACCCTCCTCTCAGCCGCAGTGATTCCGCCAGGCCGTGATGCCAAAGGCACACTCGGCATATATATCCGCAGCAAGAAGATAATTATTGCGAGTTACGTGTCGGCAATTAGCAGCAATGTTATTTACGCTGAACTGGGTAAACAATCAGCTATATAGAGTTTATCTGCATTATTTGCTACCTATCGGTAATTGTCTGAAATTCTAATCTGTACCTCTCTAGAATATTTTATAACGAGAGAAGCTATAGATGTTAAATATTTTTTTCCCGACACGTGTGTTTGCACATTTCTTTTATAAACACGCTTCAGTACACCTAGGGGTTTAACGAAAGCTCCAATGGGCGAAATAGGGCCGCGCAATCTATGCGCGCGTGCGCGAATGCGAGATTAGGACTCTGTGTAGAGGAGACCGAGAGGAGGCCAAGAGGAGTCGAGGAGCGAAAGGGAGGAAGGTGAGAGCGATTGAGTGAGAGGAGGAGAGGTGCGAGAGAAAATGAGAGAAAGATGCGTGGGTGAACGGGCAGGCAGGGGTGAAAGGAAGGCAGGGGAAGGTGTGCTAGACATATCGATCAGGCCAGGGGCGGTAAGGTTCTCGACGGGAAAGGTGGCGACGGTAGGGCTCGCGAGGAGGGAAAAGGGAGAGAGAGAGAAGCCATCCTCCTTCTCTTCCTCTTTCTCCTCCCGCTGCCCCCGGGGCGTTACGAGAGGAACTTCTTCTTCGGGGCTGGTGGGCGCGGAAGCGAGACGCTAAGAGGCCTCTTTTCGAACCCTTCTCGGTTCTTGTACCTTCCGCTTTTTGTCCCGGAAGACACGAGAAAGTCTCTCTTCCTCTCTCGCGCGTTGTCGTCATTTTTCCCGGATTTTCGTGACGCTTTGAATGGGACGATCTCGATTTTTTAATGTAATTAATGAAAAATAAAAGTCACGTGCAACAAATATTACGCGAAACAAAATTCGGCTGATTTCTTGATAAAAAAAGATGATATATTTTTAAAAAATCAGAACTGCTGATTTTTGTAGATACAATTGTTTCTTGATACATTTTTTCGATTAATATTATTTCCTCTTCGTATTTCTTCGATCAATATTAAATGAGATGAAAAGAATAGTTTGAAGAAATTGAAATAAAAATACTTAGGCAGATAAGGAAATTTTACGCGAGGGTATATCGTTGGTCGTGTCTTTTTCATGGGAAATCAGAAACCAGTTTGGAAAGAATTAAGATCGTCGCACGTGGCTACTTTCGACCGGCGTGCGACGCATGGGTGCACGCTCGCTCATGGCATAACTTGCAACTTGTCGTAAGTAACAGGTGGTTTCGGCCGCTGACGCCTGCAATTATCGGCCACGAGTGGCCGATAGCGATTAAACCCTTTCGCCGCATTTACGGTCCGCCCGAAAATCATTCGCTCTCAATATTCTTGATAGTATTCGAAATACCTTGTCACTTCTGTCGCCCACATTCACGAGGAGCACGTCTCTTCGTTATCATTTCGAATATTTGCGGAAAAAAAAAATTCGAGCTGTAACTCATGTAACTGTTAAATAAGCCATATCGTAGTTTAAGTTACGAATCGCGTAGAAAAATTACGGGTGAAATCGCGTCTATATAGGTGCGTATGCCGCGTCCCTTCGGTCGACGCGGCGGAAGGCCACACCTTCGGTGCGTGGGCTGATGCGTTTCCGGTATGAACGGGCGCGACGTAACGCCGTCGTTATTCGTTCCCGACCTCATCTCGAGACGTGCGCATTAGGCGTACGAAACACGTGTGTATCCGAGGAGATATCGCGATGTTCTAATTCAATAGTGTCGTGTGATACTAGCGGTGTCATGTGTCGTATAATAATATTGCGCGAGGTCGATTATAATTCCGCGTGTGCGGCTGTGTAATCGGCGTATCGGTTACTCGATCCGCCGATTCAATTAATTCATGTGTTTATGACAGCGCAATTGCTCCGACACGACGAAGAGCGAGTCTCTCTCTCTCTCTCTCTCTCTCTCTCTCTCTCTCTCTCTCTCTCTGAAAAGCGGAAATTGACAGCGTTGTAATTCCCGATGATTCCAATCTTCGATGCTATCTTCGAGTCCGAGCACGTCTAATGACATGCAATCATTTTAAATATACATCATGAATAATTCTAAATTTCAAAAACGCGATATTTTTCGTTGCGAGATTGAAATCATCTTCGCATGTTGATATGGAGATCCGGGGACCCCGAAATTATGCCGGTTTCGATATCTGTCGCGCTGGATCGATACGTCGCGCCGTTTCGACGCGTTTCGAGAGGCGACTTTTACCGTTACCATCATTTCGATTCGCGACGACACTCGTTTTAGGCATTTCCGATCGGAAGGCACTTCGGATGCTTGCCTTCTGGCCGCTCGCCATCCTGTCGATGTTCGTCACGCACCGACATTTTACTGTTACGCATGATGCCGCGTACGCACGAGGGAAGACAATCGCGGCGCGGATTGTCAAGTCCTTTCCTGCCCCGCGACGTATTCTACAATAAATACTTCAAAACAACAAAGAATAGAATTTAAGAGAACATCTCAGATAGTAAATATAACATATCGCAATGTTCAAAATGATAATAGCGTAGTTTTATATCATTCTTCTATAGGGCGTCCCGAAGGATTTCCTGCAATTTTCAGAGTTAGAAGAAGAAACTTTTTTCTCCTCTGCAAAATTGCGTTTGACGTAGTTTTTAAATGAGAGCAATTTAAAGCTAACGAATGGGCGCTCTAAGTTATTCATGAATCAGCACTTGCATGAGAAAGTCTTATCCGTGAAACAAGTGTATGTATACAAATGAAAGATCTGCATTTTGAACATATGTTTTAGAACGTTGGAACAACATTTTGTGGATCATCTAATCTACATACATATCTAATCTACTCATTATAATTTCAGCCGTTACTTCGGAGATATCAGTTAGAAAATATTCTCCAATTAAGTAAGTCGTATTCCAAATAGCGATATTATGGCTGTTGCGAAATCATTAAAGAAATAGTAAAGCAGCATACACATTTAACGCGCACCGTTTTGAATTATGAGCAACTTCGAGTGCTCATTCGTTAGTTTCTGAATTGCTCTCATTTAAAAGTTGTTTCTTGAAATTTTGCGGAGGAACAAGTTTATATTCCTTATTTATAAAGTTTTTACATACATTTTTGTAAAATTCCATCTATTTTTAATTCAACGACAGCACAATCGTGGAACCTATAATCGATACGCGGCGTAATATAAAAATACTCGATGCTCTATTAATAATTTATCACCTGTTTACAATAAATTCGAATAAGCTATGAAATATTATCATGCTGTTACTAACATTGTCATTGAAATAAATGTAATGTCTTCGGAGAATTGTCGTTCCTTCGAAAGGAGAAATTCATTCTAGTTTTTTTTTCTTTCATTGCCAGCGCGATAATGCCCATTTCTCGCAACTTCCTCTCCCCTTTTCAAGTATTTACATGAGAAAAGCGTCGTTAAATTAGGCGAAACCCTCGGTTACGTTTCTGCCTGTGTCCTTTATCCATCGAAAATTTTTCTCTTCCGCCCGGGCTCGACTCGCGAGGCACGTTGTTGCAGCTTTCCGAGGAATTAGTGTGTCCAGAAAATTATCATAAATTATTCCACGACGTGCGCGACGTATCCCTAACGCCTCGGCGAGTCGTCCATAGTCGTATTTACATATTTATGCGCCGAAGGGGGAAGAGGTAAGGTAATACGGGAATGAAGAGAAGACAAGCGGAAAAGGAGATAGCCGGGGAAAAAGCGGATGAACTCCCTTCTTCCTTCCCCTCATCTTCCTCCACCCAGTGACGAGTTCTTTCTTTCTTCGGGGGCGATTTCCCGGATCGCGGCTTCACCGGCATTCTGAATAATTCACCAATTTTTCCTCCCTTAATTTCACGCGAGACGACGTGGCCCCTACTTCCGGTCCTGCCACATGGAACCTTTGTTTTCCTCATCGGCACGCGAGACGCACGACGTCTCGCACTTTTCATTTCGCGCCGTCAGAAATCTTCGATGAAATTCGGTAGACGAATCTGTCTTAAATAAAATGTAGGATAGAGTACAAGAATTTTTTTAGCAAGAGGAAAATTTGATAAAAAGTTTTAGAAATTTAAAATTACTTTTAGTTCCAACTATATCTATTTTTATTCAAGAAGTATCGATTGCTTATTGAAAGAATTTACACATAAAAGAAAAATGAAACTTGATATATCTTTTGTATATTTTTCAAAATAATGGTAATTTTTTAAACAATATTTGATTAAAAAGAAACGTAAGATTTCACAAGACTAAAGCGCATAAGACTAAAATTCGTTCCTTAAACGTCGTCGTCGCGATGTCAAGTCGAACGTTTGCGATCACGGACGCGCGCGCGAGTGTCGTTTTGCTTTGCACGCACGCATTTTTTTTCCTTCGCGTCCTTCCGCTCTCCCCCCCCTTCGGCGTTGATATTCCACGGCGAAACAATGCCTTCGTCCAAGGTCCTCGGTTATGCAAACGCGTTTGCACCTTCTGCTTCGAAGGCGATCGCAACGACGAGCGCTCGTGCGCGCAGTTTTGCATCGCGCACTCCTGGAGTATTATGTAAAAATGACCTTGGACGAGTGCAGAGGTTTGATCGGAGGCTCGGCTCTCGTCACGGCGATATTACGCGATCGCGATTCTCGGCTTCTTGACTCTCTGACGTAACAGACCCGTATCGGCGTCGATTAAGCGTCCATCGTATCGCGAGCATCCCTGCACGCTCTTGCAGCAGTCGCCACTTTCTCCGATCAACTGCAAGTTTCCACGATATATATATATATATATATATATATGTTGTAAGTTGAAAAAGCAAAGATGCGTTAATAATCTGTATAATAGGATATACTTTCTTATTATTTATTTTGACAATAAAATATTTATTGAAACTGGCAGAGAAATAAACAAAAGCTGACTCGAACGTGTGCTTATCTTTAACTCGATATCTATTAACTTTTTATAAAATTTAATTGGAAAAAATTTCTGAGATAAGTTCCATAAAATTTTACGTAATCTTAGTGTGTCATTACAGGAACATATTTATATAACAGTATATATGGTATAATACAATATAATCGTCCATCAATTTAAAAAAAAAGAAGGAAATAATAATGTTAGTATTTAGAAAATAGGTCGCCCGGATAAGGGTTGCTGCGATCATATAAGCAAGCACGCGTTTCGTTCTACGAGAGAGCGCGAGCAGGAGAACGGCTATTCGGTGTTGCATCGAGCCTGTGAGAAGAAACGTTCTCCCTCTGTGTCGACGTGTCATTAGGCACAAGGCTAGAGTGAATGCGCGCGAGTCGTTGCACAAAGGCTGCGGTGAGCGCGACGGAGACGGAATGACGCTGCATCGCGTGGCGGGGAAGAGAAAAAGCGAGAGAGAGAGAGAGAGAGAGAGAGAGAGAGAGAGAGAGAAGAGGATACGTGCCGTTTCGTTCTCGCACGCAGTGTATCGTCAACCTGGAAGCAGCTGACATTGAGTTAGATGACGATTATCGCGTGGCACGATACTAGGACCGTGAAAGATGAGAGAGAATATGAGAGAGAGAGAGAGAGAAAGAGAGAGAAAGAGAGACTGCGTAAAGGTGGAAGGGAAAGAGGGGCAGGAATAGGACACGACCTTTGTTAGAAACAGTGCCGCCTCGGACGACTAGTGGAAAGTGCATTTTCAAGTCAAGGCTGTCATTCCGCACCGCCGGCATTTTTGCGTTTGTCATTATCGCAATGTTCGCCGCATTCGCTCGCGGTCACGTCCGATTCGCCTCGATAATCATTGATATATCCGTGCGCGATTAGATCGGAACCTTCGATCGATCAAGAAACAAATTTAACCGACCAACCAACAAATTTGACCTCATTTAAATCCTCCCTTAATAAAAATTGAAAAGAGATGCAAGCTATCGAATGTTTTAACATGAGAGAAACCTGAAATATTTAAAAAATGAATATACTTTTACACACTTATGAAACCTTAGCTGAATTCATAAATTTTCGAAAACTGTTACACAAAATTCGATCCTTGTCGAATTTATTACTCAAAAGCGTATTAATTTATGTTTTCTCTTTTTAGTTGAAGACAGTCTTATATCGTTTTATGGTCGTAATAGGAAAAATGTACTGACACTTGAGTACAATGAATAATCATTCCTGTATGAGTAATCATCTGACGAAGAAATGAATATAATATTCTAAGATTAATGGTGCCTCTATCTCAGAGTGCAGCTATGCAGGATAATAAGTAAACATGTGCGATAACGAATAATGTTAAACTTCGTTTAATATGTTTGCTGTGATAACAGCACTACGATAAAGTGATTTTAATACGTCACTTGATATATCAATCTCGCTGAGAGAGAAACTGTTAAGAGATATTATATTTGCTATCGCGAATCAATATCAGTTGTGTGAAAATTGAAAGAAATCTCTATGGAGATAAAAACGTTGATTTCACGTGCGATACAATTTTCTGCTTATTCTTCTCTCCCTCTCTTTATATATATATATATATATATATATATATATATATATATCTCTTTCTCTTTCTCCTCCCTTAATTTGCGTTAGAAGAAATTTTAAGTCAAATTCCCGCGAGATGTTAAAAACTGTCGTCGGAAGAGACAGACGGAACAGGAACGTCCGTTTATTCCGATCTCTCGCGCGGGCTGGAAAAGTTTCGCAACCTTAATTTCAGTAAGTGCCAGGAAGTGTAATGTTCCGAGCTTCCTAGGTGCACACCCGCGCAACGTATCTCCATTCAAGAGCTATGCAATTTTCTAATTCTCCCCGCGGAGTGCTGCTGCATAAGTACGGCGATACGTCCGATTACATTATCGCGAGGAGGGAAGAGGAAGGGGATGGAAAGCGATAAAATGGCAGTACAATATACGATTGAGATTCTTAAATGATGAGAAGCAAATTCGAAGTAGCAAAACGGTCATTCTTTGTTCACGCAAAAGTTTAACAGGATTGATATTTCTCCAGAATTTACATTCAAAAAGCAAGGAAAATTCGATGCGTATAATACATCTTTAAAAATGTAGAAAAGTCATTTCGTAATTTTAAAATTTATCAACTGTACAATTATTTTACTTTGATTAATTTTTATCTTGGATTATCTGTGAACCGTAATTCATCGATTGGTTTTTTTTCTGTTTCAGGTAAGAAATGGTTAGATAAACGAAGGCCATGAGGGGAGAGGTGGATGTCGCGCATCGTGGCATCTGCCTGCATTTCGAGCATGATTCGACTCGGCTCGACAACGCGAGCGTGATCGATTAAGTATGTCGCGCGCTGCGAATCGCGTTATCCAGGTATGCATTATTGTCATACGCGTGCGACGGACGTGTGTTACTCACGGACAGAAAGGCGGAAGTGTTCGATCACAGCGCGATTGACGGACACCACTGTGCGCACGCACACGACAGACGGACATATCGTTTGGCATCGATTCCAAGATACCTACTTCTGTACTTGCGTTCCAACTAAACTGCTCCACGGCCTCGACATTTTCCATTAGGAAAAATTCTCTATTTACACAAAGAGAATTTCAATTCTCTAACAGAAAAGTATGAAAAGTATTTAGATTTCTTTTCAACTTGTCTGTCTTTTATAAGGTTAAAAGCAACATTTATCTTACAACAGTTTCACTTTCATTTTTACTCTCGAATTCTTCAAATATTAAAATGAATGACATCTTTAGGAACAAGTTCCAAAGAAGTCCAATAGAATATCTTCCTTCATATTATTCGCAGTCGGAGGTAGGGTCCAAAGCCGTCTATTATATCGGCAAAAGAACATCGGTCAATTCATCCGTATCGAAGGGAACGTTTGTAATGGAGTTGAGAGTGATTATCGTTGCCATAGATCGTTCACCTTGCGATGACCATCAGGTATGCTCTCGTAAATCCTTCAACTACCATCTCGGTGACTTGACGAGAGTTATCCGATGAATCGGCTTTAAGGCCCCGGTGACGCGTCAAGAACGTCGAAGTCCTTCGCGAGACCCGATTAGACGATCCTCAGAGCTGCCGATCTTGGAATCTCATGAAGGAATAAAAAGAGAGAAAGAGAGAGAGAGAGAAGGTCGTCTGTTCGCAATCACCACTATCCTCCGCGATCTTTCTGCATTAAATTAATATCGCTTAATTTATCGAGATTTACGATCGCGTTTTCCCTGATGTTCGAGATTGTAAGAGAGTCACTTTGCCAAAATGCGTGCCTGAAAGATTGCATCAGTTGATTGCCGGAAGAAAAAGACAGACAGAAAGACGGCACGAGTTTGACGTCGACAAGTCTTAATATACTTACTAATAATAAAATATAAATATCACATAAGATTATCGAAACATTATAAATGATTAAATTTTAATGAACATTTTTTCTGTCCAAAATCCTGAATTATTTTATAACTTATCAATAATATCAGAATTCAATTTTAATATCAGTTTTCTGCAAGCGTTCTTAAAATCATTTAAAGACAGGCATAAACGATAACTATCGCTTTCGCAACTTAATGATGTACGAAACGTATCTGGCAACTCACAGTGGAAAGACTAATTTATATTATGAAATTGACAAACGTAGACACATAATTTAAAAAAAAACGATAATTGAAATTCGAACGTAGATTATACATTGTATCATACATCTAATCGCGCAAGTAATCAAAGTCATTTTTCAAGCGCTTTATTGCACCAATAAACTTGATGTAAGTTATGAAATCCACGTGTGGCTGTTACGGAATCAGCAGTTATTAGCTCGACAAGAGAATGTTTCCGCAACTCTCTTAATGGAAAATAAACTGCGCTGTTATTCATCATGCGAGAAAAGCGGAATTGATACATTTGAAATTACAATTGTCTTACTCGATAACTGCAGCACTCGTAAATATAACATTCCGGATAACAACGTCACGCGCCGTTCGTTACTTGTTATGTAAAGTTAGTTATGTTTTTATCTGTTTGTCTATCTCATGAAGATTAAGCGCAATCCTGTTTGAAATTCTTTATCAGCACTTTACAATTTACACGAGAAATCTGTTTAGGCAAAACCGGACGAATAACTTCATCTACATCCTGTACTTTTTTTTTTATCGAGTGTCGCTCGATAATAATCAGTTGCGGAATGGTTAACTTATTACAATTGCCATCGATTATCTCTTTCTCAGAATCGGTGATGATTTTTGATTATAGATTCTATATTTAGTAAGTTCAATATGTTATTACAGGAAGTTTCTCAGTGTACGGTAAAGCGCCATTCTAACAAGAAAATGCAAAGAATTTCACAAAAACTTCAGATGTGTAGACTCATCGAGAGAGTTTCAGGCACTATTGCCAATAGAGACCAGAAAATTAGATTTTCTGCTTTAGTCTAACAATTTCATATTTCGGTTCGCTAGGTTCCACAATAGCACCGTAGGGTCTTTTCTAACTCGCAAACGGAAACTCGGAAACGATCGCAGCAGCTCGTTGTACGTATCGTGTACAAACTGTTTGTACACGACGAAATGACGGTAATAGTATCGCCGTTAATATCATTATATCTATTCCGCACGATCTTTTGCTGCGCGGTCGATGCGACCGACGCGCGGTCGACGTCTGCATTCTCTTTCTCTTTCATCCTGCCTTCTTTCGCAACGCGCCGTGACGGCGGCTCACGATGCGGGTACGATGTAATTATCTCAATCGTAGCTGCAACAATCGTTACGGCGACAGCCATTAAGATAGGCCCCGCAGATAATCGCTAATAATTTCTTTCGCGCGGAGCACCGCCAATGTCGTTCTTCCCGATCCCGATAGCATTCTGCCCGATGGCATTATAGATCGCGCATCATCACGTAATAAAAAGATTGACCTCGGGACGTCAGAATTTTTTGCTGCAAACTCGAAACTATGTTTTCACAAACGGTCTGCAAATAAAATACGATAAAAGTGAGAGAGATATGTTATATATCAAATGTAATAAATGTAATATTTGTAATCGGAATTCGATAGGGCTTCGAACTCGGAAATATCTCTTCACGTATACGCGATAAAATTATTTTTATCAATAACTGAGGTACGTGTGTGTACGTGTGTATTAATAGACAAATTGAAGTATTTTTTTTCGGCGTTATCTGTAAAAGATTAAGTAATTCTTAAGAATTATAAATATATTCAACGGTATTTTAATATAGATAAGGATTTTAAGGTCTGTTTACACGCGACGATAACAATGTCTTTCTCGTCAATTTGACCTATCCTCTTTGTCTGAAATGTCACGACGGACCCGAGAAATTTCGTTCGTTTACGTTAGCCGATAGAACGCCGAAGTCCCCCGCGGGAGAGCTATCTGAGCCTTTTTAGAGCGGGGTTATCGTGAACCTTCGTCGCTCGTCGGGCCACGCATGGGGCCGCGTGCGGAGGGCACGTAGGGCCGCGGACAGAAATAAAACTGTCTCGCCCTTCGCAATGACCCACGTGGGATACGCTGCTCCGCAGTAGCTCGTTAGTCGATCTTTAAAACTTGCTCGTTAATTATTTGCCCGCCCGGAGCTCTCGCGTTTCGCCTCTCATGCGGTGACTTCTGCTGCAGTTCGAGCTGCAATCGCGACGCGTATCGCGAGTTCGATCGATGCGGATAATGACGGTGGAATAACGGTATGAAGCGAAAAGCTGAGTAAGTACGTAGTGATTAATAAAACGTTAGGAAAGCGCGGTTCCCCACGCGCAAATGGAATTCTCCGGTGCGGTACGGTGCGTAATTTTTTTTTTTCCCCCGATGGTCGCGTAATTGCATTTTCCTTGTACATCCATCGTGATTTGACGTTGATGTTCGCGATATTAGCCACGCTGATATGTTAATCATTGTGTAAGGGCTCGTTGCACGTTCATTGCACCGACATGCAGGAAGGAGCCACCTTTAATTACAGCTCTTGCTCCTTCCCTTTCCGACTCTCGTTTGAACGTCGAACCACCGTCTCATCGGAGAACAATGAATGAATAATTTAGCTAATGAGTAATTCGTATGCAAAGATGGAACTTGGGTACGTGAAAATTCAATGTAGTCTACTCGTGTTTCTGTAGGGTGTTCGCGGAAGAGGCTTAATCTCTGATGCTTCTCGTATTTCTGAGAATGCGCGTGAAATATTTTTAGATAGAGCATTTCAATATGTTTTTGTAACTTGATAATTGTGATAGTGACCGATAAAATGGGAGATCCCGCGATTGCACGGCATCGACGTAAGGCAGATATACTGGGCATCCGGCATGCGAGTTTATCGCGGACTTTCCCGTGTCTGCACTCGCGCGTTCGTTGTGGTTCCGTTGCGTAAGCGTTGCATATCTCGCGATGTGCGCGCACAGTTCCGCGAGATAGAAGGAGAGACACGTGTCTCGCGAACAATGGCGTAGGATTCTCGACTCCCTCCAACAAAAATTTGTATTTCGAAACTTCTTAATACGTTCTTTTTTTTTTTACTTCTGAAACGTTAAAGTCCTACATAAAGAATTCATGTAAAAAGTAATTGTACGTAAGAAGCATTATGAACAACATTTCTGATTGAGGTTTTGCTTTTAGCTTCCATTAATCGTATATATCGCTGTATCGCACAATTGCCATATAAATATCTGTGAAAGTCCGACGATAACTTCCTGTTAAAGTTGGAGCAGAGATTTACAGAGCACTATAATTTCGCGTTACGAGAAGCCTCGGGCCATTGTTAAAAAATACTTAAGCGTTCAATTCACTTTCTTAAATATTCAAAATTTATTAATGACGAAGGGAAAAAAGAAGCCTTATGTGCAGCGTAATTACTTAAGTTCAAGCCTGTCGTATACCTGGGGTAAAACTTCACGAAGATCATTTCGCGTTAATAACTTCATTGAAGAAGTTAGAGCAATGAAAGGTAGGAAGAGTGGCAACGAGCCGTATTTGCACCGACGGTGTCAGACAATGCGATTTAACAAAGACACGAACACACACGTGCATGTAGAAACGGGCGAGCACTTACCTGGGCCAACACGGCGCGACTTGCGAGATATCACGCTTTAATTAAATTCACCGGCGCGTATACGTGTTCGGCCGCGTGCTGCACATGTACACAAACAGCGCAACAACCAGCATTTTATCATTTCTGTCTCTCGCACTGCCCGCCTGTCTCTCTCCTTCTCTCTCTCTCTTTCTTTCTGCATTTTTTAAGAGTGCGGCTCACCTGTCACCGGAATGTAGGTCGCGCGTCTGCCGTCTTACTCGCGCGGACATTACCGCCGATTTCTTTTCCCCTCCGACCTCTGTCGCTCTTTTGTGCTTCCCTTTCCTTTCGCTTCCGCTTTGTTTGTCCCTCTCTCGTGCCCTTTGTTCTTTTTGTCATTGCGTTTATCTCTCTGTGATGCCCGGTTTTCTTTTCTTCCCGCTGCCGCTCGCTCTTTTTGTCCCGTCTCTCGACGTTCTCAAACCTCTTTTTCACTTTGCGAATTTTGCATATCGCTGCGCGATATTCTCTTTTTTAATTACAATCGTGGCTATCAATAGGAATAATTAAAATTCCGAAGCATTTCATTAATTTATGGATATACTCTATTCTGCTTAGTTTCTCGTTTCTCATATTTTCTTCTCGAACATTTTTTAGTACATCAATATTTTATAGAAAACTAATCGCAGCAATTATCAGCTTATTTTCGAAGATTTCTATTTTGGTTTTTTTTCTCATCTTCCTACACCTGTCTTCATATACTTGTATTTAAATTCGACTAATCAGGTTATGGAGACGACCGCGTCATTTGTCGTGATACTTTATGACTCTTGTTTTCGTAAATAAAGAAGAGCCGTCGATGCCGAATTTGCTTCTGCAGTCCACAATGGACAGCTGTTTTCAGGGTCGTGTCGAGCATCTGCGAAGCCTGGGGCACATTCAATAACAAGCCTCTGCCAACGCAGATATCCGCGAAATTGGACCGGAAGAAAACGCGTTTGACCACTAATCGGTCAGATGCATTTTGGTTGTAAAACGGACAAAGGAAAGAAACAGACTAGTACAAAAATAGAAGCGAAATGGGAAAAGAGGGAAAGGAAAAAAAGGAAAATATTTGTTTATAAATAAAATAACAAACGTATTTATCAAAAATAAATATCTTTAAATATTAACAAACAAACGGGCAAATAAAGATATTTATTCGTGATTATTAGATGCAAATATAAAAAGTAATATTTTATTAAACTAGTAGGGACAATGATAAATATACGAGTAACAAAGTTCACGAGAAATCGCGTGATTTGAAAAATGCTACTTTGTTTCTTATTTTTCACCGTGCTATTGTTCCGTGATTGAATTTAATTGAAGTTTTTTTTTCCTGGATTGACAAGTGTCGCAATCGACGTTTCGTTCGTCGAAACCTTTGTTGCGATTGTATTTTGGTCTTCCTCCTCAGTTTCATTCTCCCTCTTTATCTTCCCCGTGGCTTTCAACACCGAGTCAATAACACGCTCGCAGATTCTGCGCATGCTAACGCGGTCGCGCGTATTCCATGTTGTGACTTCCTTTACAAAATTGGAAAGAATATCTGAGGAGAAAAATCGTACCGCGCGCCAGTATAATTTAACTTTATTACTTTTTTCTGCGAAGTCAGTTTCTACTTCCTGCATTCAGGCGAAGGTATTATCTGCGTATAAAAACAGGCAAACGCGGAAAAATTGAATATTTACAGTCACGTTTCGCAGATGTTTATTAATATCCTTAATGTTGCTTAATTAATATTCGACGCATTATAATTGCAGCGACATTAAAATGAGCGAGCTGCAAAATGCGATTGTAAATGTTGTCTCTTTCGTATTTACCTGTTTTGCGTGCAAATATCTTTTATTTGTAATTGCCTCGAATATTAATCGCATCGCCGGGATCTCATCGCGGCCAGCATAAGTTACGTATATTTAATTTATTTCTATTTAACGATATCACCACGCGGCGCGTATTGTGCATGCGTGCCATGCATACTATAGCGGGCATATCCCCCCTGGTATCGGATTGCGATCGCTGCATCCTACGTTTGTTCACAGCTAAGCCGGTAGTTGACGGCCATTGTAACTGAGAGAGTCGATTGACAACTCGCGCGTACACGTATAATGGTCGTACCTCTCTATGCCTTGATTATCATTCTACTAGTTAAGCGAAGCTCTCGATAATGCTATAAATAGCGCATATTATCGGTTTCACGAAAGTGGCCCACGCATGGAGCGGCTAAAATTATCGGAATTAAAATGTAACGTCTTGTGAAATTACTTGGATCTTTAATGCCATGTGAATGTCCATGTAGAAATTTATTTAAAGAGTTTAAAAAGTAGATACAACTCCAAAATATGTGTCTTATTTTAGAGACGTATTGCGCATATAAATAAAATTTTCCACACAACTGCAGCGCGCTCGTTTCGCGAATGAAACGTAGGAAGAGAGACCTTTGCCCTCGATCCGAAATCTGATCCCGGCGAAATTTCTAACGACTCTAATTTCCGCTCACGACAACGTAGACTCGTATAGGCAATTTGCAGACCAGCGTTTCCGCGTCGCGATTAAATATTTAGCGCTCGCCCACATGTAAGCGGCGACAAATATCGCGGGGTGTTTAAAGATGGCGGGGCCGATGTTTACCGCGCCGTGGGCCGGGGTGGTGGTTCCCTTCTTCCCGCTTCACCTTCCCGTCTCGAGGTGGTGCGGCTTACGTTCGTTCTCTACCTGAAGGCATAGAGACCCGGCAAACGCGCGTAAACACAAAGAGGAGTCCTCTCGCACACCTACGAGGCACCACCACCGCCGCCGCCATCACCATCACCATCATCATCATCACGACCACTATCACCGGCCACCTATGTCCCTACGCGCCGCGTCCTGCAAACGGTCGTAGGCACTAAACGCGCGTGTGATGGTGGTAGCTGCATCAGCTGTCGGCCTTGGTAGGGTGCAATTACCCCGGCAAAGAGCAACGACGACGACGAAGAAGAAGAAGAGGAGGAGGAGAAGGACGACTATGGAACGACGGAGTGCGGAGAAAGAGAGAGAGAGAGAGAGAGAGAGAGAGAGAGAGGTGCAGTGAGCGAGAGAGAAGAGGGACGGTGCGCTCCAATACCGAGACCACGCCGGACTTCGAACCCAGGATGGACCTGACTACTAGTCCATCCTTTTCTTCTTGCTTTTCTCTTTCCTTGTCCTTTTCTCGTTCCTATCTTTCCCTTTCTCTCTCTCTCTCTCGTCCTCCCTGTCCCTCTTCCTGCGCATATGCACGGTCGGCTAAGGAACTCTCCCAGCGTGTGCTTTTCACGCTAGATTCCTGCGGTCGATCCTCGATAGAACGAAGTCGACGGAAGCCACCGAGCGCGATTCCATCGGCGGAATTTTGCGACCCGTGTCGTCTCCTTCGTCTCGTGCACCGTTTGTGCATCGGTGCGTCCGATGTCGCGGTGTTGTGTTGAGGAAGAGTACCGGTTGCCTTCCTAACCGGTAGCACATTCGGCTTGTCGCAATCTTTCAGCTATAGAAACGTTCGGTGTCATTCTGTAACTCAGTAGTAGAAAGGTAAATACATCTAAGAGCGTACGTTTCTTTTTGCTTTCAAGCCGCCAGAAATGAAATCAGGTTATTCCAGTTCCGCGATATTAACACGCCGCGAAGTTTAACAGTATCGACGCTTTATATGAGAAACCTACACTTCCTTTACAATAAATAAGACACGTAGAAATCAAAATTACTGCTTCCTCATATTATTTTTTAAATTTATTGCTATATACGTTAATGCTGCGGTAAAGTGCAATTGTAATTCAATGACACTTTAATTACATTGTTCGCCAACTCCAAGAAGCATTGCCATGTGATATCGCGTGGGCTCTACCGTTATGTAAAACCACGATCGTTAACTTGTAAATTTATGTTGCGAAACTATGCAATTCGACGCGAGAAAGGCCGGGCGATACGCGTGAGCATTTTTCGTCTCGCTGAAAGCTATCGGAGCTATCCTGAATATGTTTTCGCGCCTACGCCCTCTCTCTCTCTCTCTCTCTCTCTCTCCTATTTTTCAATCTATAAACTTCGATCGAACACACTTCCGATGCAACAGTGGCCGGTCTTTCCGCGAGACGAAATTACTTTCGCGATGACATAAATTGCACGCATGTTTTTATTTGACCGTAATAGAAAAGTCGAAGTCGACCGTGACCATTACGATAAATACTCTAAGTTGCTCGCACCATAACATCACGCCAAAATATCGTTTTACTTTATTTGTAACAAAACTTTTTACCTCTCTCCAATTAAACTCCGTTTACAGAAGAAGAATACCAAGAATTTGCGTTATCACAAATGTTACAGTTGAAAGGATTCGATGCAGCTGACTTTTTTAAGAACTTGAAGAAGTTTATTAAAATTAATTTTCTACCGTCATAATTTCGAACGAAAATGTAGGTTAGAGAAAGAGCGGGAGAGAGAAAAAAAAGAAATTAGTTAAAGCTTCACAGTTGTTCTGATTGTGATTCGGTCTTAATTTCTCGATCGTATTTTCACTATTATTCGCAAGTATCAATCATGCTCTACAATTATTCTCTGACAAGTCGCTGAGCGGTAACGGAGGTATTTTTCGACCCGCGTGCTTCCTTTTTCATTGTCCACGAGCACAGTTTCATTCTCGCTTCTTAACCTTGGCCAACGTCACCGTGGATCGGCACGGGGTCACGACGGGATCACCTGGACGCACGCACACGTACGAGCGCTCGCGGGTTAAAGAACCCATGGCGACGAAGTGAGCCTCTATGTTGCCCGTACACGAGCTAGCCCCGACTAGCTCGCGCGCGAACCGCTTCGGCTGGTCTCTCTCGTCTGTATCGACTCCGCGGGTGTACAAGGCGTTTCACAAGACTATCACGGAGTATTCCTTAATGGATTTTTAATGGATCTCTTCCCGCGACAGTTTTCAATTAGTCACAATCATAAAACTATTCAACATGGAAATTAGAGCTCTCTGGTGGATTAAGTTTTGCGAGTGAAAATTAACGACGAAGAGACTTCGAATTTATCAGTTTCATCATCGCAAACGGATTTCACTTCAAGGGAATTCTAATTAGGGCGTGATTATCAAAATTGTCAAATGAATGAGAATTCGTGAGATTACGAGAGAAGGGAGAACGTAGGAAATTAAATATTTACACACAGTAAGTTAAAATGATTAAGAGGCTTCGGGGATCAAGTATTAATTAGAAGTCTTGGTCCACCTAGCCGCAGTTCAACTTGATTATGAGGAAGGTTGAGCCAGATTTTCTCGCTCGAAAAATACAGATTTTGTGAAACGTTCTGTAGCTCTGTGTAGATTTTTCTCGTTGTGGGAAGGGAGACCTGGGTCCGCCGATAACATCGACGATGACACCCACATCGGGCACGTAACCCGCACTATTCGTAGGGTTGGACACGCAAGGGTGACCGGCCGTGCGTGTACGCATGCTGCACGCATGCACGCACGCACGCACGCACGCACATATGCGCGTATCCAGGTACTAGGGGATGTCCTAAAATAGAACAAACTGCGACAGACGGCTGTTCTGGAAAAAATCTGGAGCTGATACTCTTCTAGCGAGACTGCATTCTTTTTTCAATTGTAATCTTGTATTACAACACAATAGAATGTACTAATGCAGAAAATTATTAATAAAATTATAGTAATAATTCATATTGGTATAACGCAATAACTTACAGATTGTACATTATTTAACGGATTCTTTTTTAGAAGTTGAATTTTTCACAGTTCACAGTATATTAAAGTTTATTTAACTTTATGAACATTAAGTATTTTAGCTAATATAAAGTTTATTACAAGAACATTCTTCACATTAAATAATATCACGTTATTCGATGCTCACAAAGTTAAACTTCAGTATACTGTGAACTGTTCAACTTCTAAAAAAGAATCCATTAGATAACGTACAATCTGTAAATTATTGCGCTACATTGATATGAATTATTACTATAATTTTGCTGATCATTTTCCGCATTAGTATATTTCTATACTTTATGCACTATAATCTCTTTCTCTCTCTCTCTATCTCTCTTTCTCTGACAATGACAAATCGTGCTAAGCAACACGGCGAATGCGGACCTGTTACATTTTCTCGCCACACCCCGTATGCACACGCATATTACCTCGCGCACGCACAAATTAGTCCCTCAGGAGTAGCAGGAGGACGAAAGAGAGAGAGAGAGCTCGCGGTCGACGACGTCGATCCGCTGTTGCCTGTTACGACACGCCGCAGGAATTCATCCGACGAAGCGAACTCCCGCGTGTTATTCCCGCTCGATAGCGTTCCTCGCGCCGATAGCGGCGGGGAGGAGGGCCTTCAGCTTCTCGCTCTCAGGGTCGCTCTCTCAGGGCGAGATTAGACGCGGTTCTTGCGCGATAGCCGGTCTCTCTTGTCCCGAGATGCGCGTTCGGCATGCCCGCCGCCACGATCTGGAGATGCTCACGATACCACGATCGAGATACAAGGCTATCCGTCGCCTTGGATACCAAATACTTCTTACGCCGATGTCCGGCAGAATGAATAGTGGCGAATGAAAAATAAAATCGATAAAGTCACAGGGTATTTTAATAAGTGTCTTTGCGATTAATTTCGGGTTATATTTAATCTATTTTTTATAACGCTACAAATGATATAATGGTTCTCTGATAATTTTAATGTCAAAGAGTAATTCTAATTTGATAATTGTTTGCATTAACTTTCTCAATAATGTGCTGTCATCGTCCTTCCTGTTGCCAATTACAATTATTAATTATCCTCGATAATACTGATTGTATAAACATCGGTTAGGTGCCTGCGCCACTTGATGTCGAATGAAAATATATCAATGTCTTATTAAATTTAAGCATCCTGTCTGCGAGTCGCCGCATCGCGAATCATCGGATCGATGGATCGATCGTTCGCAACCAGTTTGCCGGCCGCTCGCTCGCAGGCTCGCCGTAATTACTAATTACACGGAACGCACCTCTTCGTTAGGTCCGGTCAGAGAGAGCCTGTTTATGCTCTTTTCGCGAACGCGCGCGACTGACTGAAACGGATATTTATGTCGTTATTACGTGGCGTATTATCGTATTAATTTTAGCGACTTCCGCGGCCCATTAACGTGCATCTTCTCGCCTCTCGATCGTGCTCGCTTTGATTCGCGAATATACATAGCCGAGTAAATTCGGTATCACGAACAAATTGCGCGTATATCGATGTCGGTGTATCAATTTTTTTTTGTCGATCCTTCAAAGCGAATTTATGCAAATTTAGATTGCGAATAAATGCAAGTGGACATCGTGACCGATATTTTTTCTCGCGCGTGAGTCGAGAACTTCATATTATGTATCTTCATGTTATGTATCTTTTTAGGCCAATGCTGAGAGAACAGTGTGTAAATTCTGGGCACTCCTCGCTGTAATGTGACAATTATTATTCTCTGTTAGCCATTCTCGCGTCTAAATAATTAGCACGAAAATTTAGGCCGCGACATAATTTCGTCTTCCAAATATAATCTTTAAAATATATAAAGCATGATATTACATCGTGACCCAGCTTATAATATAAATTTTCGAGATGTATGCGCGAAAATTTATACTACGTAAAATATTCATTTTTTCGTCGCGTAAGTTCTTTCACGGCTCCCTCTTCTCTCTCTCGAGGGCTCTTCCTTCTCTCCTCCCATACTCTCCTCGCACGACCGTATATCGCCGCCTTCATAATCCTGTGCGTATCCAACTCTAATTTCCTCTTTCGTCCCTCCTTTCCCTCTCCCGTCCCTTAGTGCCGCGACCCCGTGCGATACATTATTCATATCAGCATCCAGACAGAAGCACGTTTTGTCCCTGCCTCGCTCCCGCGGTCGGTGTAGGTCGGCTGCACGCCAGTACCGTCCGTATCGTATACGTGTGCTAGAAAAAGTTCCGCCGGATACTGGGAAAAATCCGCGTATCAGGCCGCGTGTATTTTCTGAATGACCGTAACGCGATTTATGCGCCTTTCGTGCGATGAAGAAAACAAAGGCGGTACCTTCGCCTGTACGCCGACGGTTTACGTGTAAATTTTTCGATTTTCACGATATATTTATCTCTCGGCGGGTCATTCCTCTGTTCCGGTGGTGCATTACGTTTTAAGACAGGTACATCAAATCGTGACACGTATCTCTCGCTGCCAACGTTAACAACGCGCATAATCTTTGTGTAGGAACTGCCGTAACGAGCGATACACCGTACTGCTATAATGTTCTTATGGAACGCAGATTTATTAGCACTAAATGTCGCGCTACAACGTGCAGGCGCGCAGTGGGTACTCTATAAAATCGCATCACATTTTATTGCGATTCGTGCGAGCCATCAAAATTCAATTGATCTACGTCCTTATCCATAAACGAAGATTCTTATATTTATCTGCAATGCTATCTTGCTTCTTATCACCCGTCTCGTAAATCCCGATAGCACTCGCTCGATTAAACCCGGAGTCAAGTTTACCTCGTAAGTGAAGCGAATAGATGGATACGAGTTTCAATGTCTTAGATATGATCTGGAAGTTAATCGTTGTTTAATGTAAAACGGCGGTTTTTTAATTAGAAGATCAATATCAGAATTAAAGTCAGTGTTATTATTAATTTATTACTAATGTTAGTTAACACACTGAATGGAGCTTTAATAAATATAATTTATTGTTGCTTTAATAAATATAATTTATTAATGCGAAGTTTACTGGAATGATTAATAAAGCAATATTGCGTAGAAAGCAGAAAGCACGGGACTAAAAAAAATATGGTACAATGTAGAGTCGAAAAAAATGTAGAGTTAAAAAAATAGTTACGTCAAATAAAAACTTTATGAAACAGCGATCGGGGCAAAAAGAGCAGCAACGATATCGGAACCGGAAAAAAAATCGTGCACCAGCGCGCTGTATCCGCTTCGGCAACCAAATATATCACGGTGGTTCTTTCACGCACGCGCTGCCCACACACGCGTACGCAGGAACGCGCGCATACGCACGCACGCACGCGTGCACGCATTTTTACTCACACAGGAACGCGCGGTGCATAGTTGCAACGAGCGCAAATCGATGTGTGCGCGAGTCGATGTGTGTTGTATGCCGTATACGTCAATGCATGGCCGCGTGCATGCGTGTGCGCGACGGTGTGGCGGTGGGTTCGTTACGAGGGAGGTCCCTGTGTGTGGGTCTAGAATGTGTCCTTGGCCGAAGTGCGTTGACCTTCCGTCGTGGCCGCGCGATGGTGTCCAGACTTCTACTTAGAGCGGGCTAAACCTCCGCCGGGAGAAGTTGGACCTCCCTCGTTCTCCTCGATGAGTTTCTGCTTTCCTCCGGTCGGCAGGAAACGCGATTTATACCCGAAGGCTCGCGTCGAGACGAAGCCATTTTTAATTCGAAACGCGTATTCGCGAAAAAATTCTTCGTCACGTCCATTTGCCAAAAGTTTGCCACAGCGATGGTCAACTTATTCTTTAAATACCTCCCGTTTAAATGTTTTATCTCTTCTTCGAATGAACCTACAAATATTACTTACATAAAAACTTTATTTTGGTTAATTAATTATGTGAAAAAAAGAAGTTCTACAGACTTATTCACGAATAATTTATCTGCCGTTGCTGAAACTGAGCACTAGATACAGATGTTAAATGATACCGTACATCGGAGCGTTAATATTTTAGTAAGGGTTATACTGTCCACTTTATACATAAGTGCTTCAGAAATGTTGATACTTGCAAATGTCAATATAGCAATACACGCCGTACATGTGTTATAAATTCTAATGATATCTAACGGAATTCGTTTTGAAATAAGATATTAGTTATTAATTCATTTATAAAGAAATTACAAACATTTTTATTCAAATTATTCTCTCTCTTATAAATCCAAGAATATTATTTAAAGAAAAGAAATTTAACACATAAATGAATGGCTCTATAATTTATAATTATAATAGTTATGTTAATAAATCGTATATTGCTATAGAACTTTCTCAGATACGCTATCTCAGATAATAAAATGCCTAATATACAGACCAAGAGGATAAAAAGTGTTTTTCTTGGTATTGCATGCGATGCAAGAGAAGCCCGATGTGTTTTGTTCGATTGCGTGCTACCGCTGATAGCGCATATGATATCCGGCGTGCATTTCGAAGGTCGATAACCGCGTGAGAGTGAGAAACGAAGGGTAGAGAAACGTGGGGCTTAATATTCGATCGGCGCTATAGACATTCGCGGAACAACTTGTCTCTGGCGAACAGAATGCCCTGTCGCCTTGGACTTGAATTAAATCGAAAGTGGTCACGTAACGGGCATCCACCTTGCAGCCGAGAGTACCTTCGCTCCTCGTGCTTGCGTTGTACCACAACGTGGACCGTCATTTCCGTGAATATTAATGACGCGGAAACGATAATTCGTACGTAGCATGTTACGAATATTTAGTTAGCCGTGATTATTTCGGAAAGTGTGTTTTCCGAACGTTTATAATTTAATTGACGATACGTTAAATGTATCTGAATAAATACCTGTACCTATTCAATCGAGATTCGATAAATTTAACAGATCGAATCTTTTAATGGAAGATTGTACATTGATATTCTTGAATCAACTCTGCAACTTTTTAACAGATTTAAACAGCATTAAATAAATATGACAGGGAGAAGAAATATTATGACAATCACGCAGTCTATATTTCGTTCGTTGTTTTTTTTGGTAAGTCAGGTAGTAAACTGTTCGTATTTGATGAATAAAAGATGCGTCACTCTTAATTACATCACAAATTATAGAGGGTTTTAATTGCGTTTTGTTTTTTATGCCGCGGAAGAAGAAGAGTCAAACGGAAACCGATTTCTATGACTCGCAAGGATATTTGTCATCTTGCGGTAATTCGCAAATTGCAGCAAGATTCGAATCACGATGATTCAAATGAACACGAGATATAAGAATGCGGATTACACGCACATCAAGGAGGATGTTGTGGTACGTCATTAAGTGCCACGAAGATGATGCGATATCATAACTCGTAATTAAGTATGATAACATTGGGGACCTTCTGATATCATCTCTTATTCACAATTTATTTACGTCGCGGAAAGATAAAGGAAAAACGTTTTAATCTTATTTCTGTTATATTATTTATTATTTTATCACATGCTACACATTATTTCCATATATTTAAATATATTCAGTTACATTTATATTCGATTTTTATATTTGCACGGTGTAAACTAAAACGACACGACTTCGGAAACGACTTTACTGTTGTGCCAATCAGAGCGTCGAGCGACTTGAACCGTAATATTATCAGGGGTTAAGTGCAGGAATGAGGAGGATTTAAAACACCTTGTTAAAGTTGTGATGTTCCCACTGTTCGCGCGCGAGCACACATACATGCACCTGCCGCGCATCGGTAGGCTAGAAATTCCACGGCGCAATTAACTCTCGCCGGTCTATTAGAAGAGGCGAAACGAAAAACGAGCCGCGCGAGAAACGAGCTGGCCGTGCCGCGGATCTCGCAGATCTTAAAAGGCGCGTCCGCGTCTCATCCTTTAAGTCGCACGGCGCGGCGGAATCATCGAGATCGCGATCGGGGAATGAGGTGTGCAACACCGACGTCTTGCTGTAACACCGCCGTAAATTTTCCGCGGTCGAGAGGTTGCCGCGCGCATTTGCATCCGGCGACGAGTATCGTCGGCTGTTAATTCGTTTTGTTACACGCGCGCTCTTCGCCGCGGTAACGGAATTGAGTTACATAATTTATCGACTCGCGACCGATCGGTCGCGGTTACACGTTGCGCCGCCGTCGTGAGTTATCGTATGTTATCCACGAGCGCGAGATAAAAAGAAGAAATCCGAGCAAAAACGGTCAATCGTTATTTACACTCGGCGAAGAATTAGCGCGGAAGCAATTCCGTCGATGTGCTGACACGCGCTTAACCGACATCGTGCTTCTATACAGGATATTGCGTTCGCTTAACCAACGGAATTTCAGCGATAAATTTTGTTACCGTCTTCTCGATGTTTATCACGTCGCATATCCTATGGAAGATAAAATCAGTATTAATTGAATCTGCCGAGTAATCTGCCGTTAAAAATATATATATGTGATAATGCTGGCGCACACCAGGTGTAATAACAATGGCGCATTGCGTATAATTATCATGTTCATAGAACGTAATTGCTGTGAAATAACTTGTATGAGAAAGAACTTGTTTGAGTTCTCTCTAGTATAATCGAAGACGAGGTTGCACCGTCCGCAGGTCAATCGACGATGCGATCCGCGTTGCTGGAAAATCACGATTATGAGAGTGAAATTGAGAACGTGTTATTAGTTTACAAAGTAGTGGAGGCGAATGGAATTATATAGTGACTCACGCCGATTGGCTCATCGCCGATGGACGTGCTATCGCGATGATCGCGAGAATGAGCTAATTCTAATTTATTGTGGAAGGTCGAGGAGACAGGTGCTACGAAAGATGTCGAAATATGCACATATAGAAATGCGTTAATTGAGAAACATCTTGCTTCACATTAAGTAACGCGTCAACTAACAACGTGAACGTTCAAATAATATCAATGTTTTGTATCTTTTTATGTTTTGTCTTTATCTTTGTATCTTTTTATGTTATGAATTATATCGCATAAAGTTTAGCCATTTACATCGTTTATGTACAATTGCCTCGTAAGTTGATGAACATTTTACCGAAGTCTATACCTTTTGCGTCAAATAAATTGAGCTCTTTTGTAATTAACCTACCAATTTTCGATAAAATGTGGATGTGTATAATTATCGGCTTTTACCGTAGGCTTTTAAACGAGAAATATCGTGCGTAGTCTATGCAATATCTTGGAGTTTTAGCATTTCGCTCACTCTTGGCTTGTCGTCGTGGCGCCCGTCCAAAAGGAGTAACTCGCAAATTTCACGATCCACCCGGCGGTGTAAAATTTCTCCGCGAGTGTAATAATTCCGCGAATCGCCGTTTCACCGGCGTATTTAAGAACACCGTTGAATCCGCGATGGTTAAGTGTTTAACGACGAAGGCAGCCAAGTATGGCCGCGCAGCGTTGTAAATAATATCGTGAAGCTTTAAAAGTGGCCGCGTGAACTTTCTAATATCGCATCATTTACGGTCACTACCGAGCCTACCGAGCATCAAAAAGCATCGAGGAAGACGGTCGGAGTCTTCGTCTCCATTAAATCACGAGCAGTAAACATTTATGTCCTTTATTCGCGTGAGTATTTCATAGAAAACCTTGCGAAAGCACGTGTAACGTATGTCCTTCGTTTATTCCAACCTACACAAGATGCCATAATGAGCCGATACCTTGGAACGATGATAACCAACGTGCAAGCAAAAATAAGGAAATATAACGTCGCGTAAATAGAATGTAAAATATTACTAAAGTAACTGAACTAGCACTAGCGTTTTTCTTAACAAAATAATATTCAACTTTCTTTGATACTGTTTATATACACTGTTAAATCTATAGTATCAAACTGAACTTTATTTAAGTCGCCACTGCTCCTACTTAATAAATAGTTATTTTTAACTAAAGCAATAGAATTTAATCCAAATTTAGATTAAATTTAAACTGTTTTAAATTATTCAACTTCATTGTTTTAGTAAAAAAGAACTATTTATTAAGTAAGAGCAGTAAGGGCAATTTAAATAAGGTTCAGTTTGACAGATTTAACAGTGTATTTATATCTGGATCTCACTGCATTAACATCGTGTATTTTTGCAAAATGATGATAACAAGAATTTTTTGTTCTCTCTTTGTCTCTCCCTCTCTTTCTCTCACTCCTCAATTTTTTCCGCGTTGCAATTGCAGTAAACTATACTCGCAAAGTATGCAGTACGCTGGAAAATGCCGCGGTTGCGACTCGCGCGTTCTACTATCGGCCGCGGTTACGCAATCGCGGATGGAGCTTACCTACACTATATGGGCCAGGGACAAGCTCGTTTCACATTGTGTCACGACTCGCGCTGCGCTGCGCCGCGACTCGCGAGCGAGCGAGCGTGCAAGCGAGTGTTCTTCGCCACAAGACTCTTACTTCCATGTGTAGACGCGATGGAAGATGCGAGTAAAACGGATTCGTCGCGATCGCGGATGAGAAGATCGCAATTGTGCGGTCGTTAATCGATAATAAATTTCTGGATGAATTTGGAATTTATTTTTTATTACATTGATCAAGTTCTTTATTACCAATTAAAATATGCTTTGGCATAATAAGTCTCCTAATTAAATCTCAATTGAAATGAAATATTTTTTAATTTGATTAATTAACAAGCTGAATTTTATACAAGCTTTATTAATTTGTAGAATTTAATTTTTCGCTTAATCTAAAATAACATACATAGATACTCTATTCATCAAATGCTAAGAATATTAAAAGCACGAAGTTTATACTGTTATTTTAATCAAACAATCTTGTTTTGCGAGCACTGCTTCATGTCACCGGATTATCGCGTGTAAATTTTTCGCCTATATTGCCACAGTATATTGCTTCGCTTCCGGCGATAACATCGTCCAAGGGACGGTCACGGGAATTTCGTTGTCGCCGGGGCGCAGGCAATGCGTTAGCTCCTCTTACCCGGAGAAGCACGCGTCGAATTTACGAGTCACTGGCGGAAACGAATGACTTCCATATTTTTCAAGGAGCGCGTTAAAGTTCGCGCGCTAATTGTCGGCGATTATTAACGCGGCCTTCTGAAACGCGCCCGACGACTCCCCGCATTATTCGTCGCTTCACGGAACATTTAAAATGAAATTGTAGCGCGTTTACTTGCCACGCGCGCGTAGTTTTCCAGCCGAAAGTGTCGTTAACGACAAGTATCAGAATTTTTTTCAACGGGCACGTACACACACACATACGCACACCGAAGACACGAAATTGCGAGGCGAAAATATTTTAATTGAGAAATTCCCGGAATACAGGCATTCGACAAGGTTTAATAGCCCTTTGAAAATATTTTACCTTACGCGCCATTATGTTTTTTTTTTAATGTAGAAAACACGCGTAAAATGTGACTTCACGTATACGTGAGGATTGAAATATTAACCTGTGGAGGTTCAACCGCAAAGAGTGTTCAGCGTTCTGTAAATTTTCGCTTGCATGAATTTCTAAGGATATAATTCCATACATTTTCGAGCGATCTTGTAAGTAGATCGGAATCGTCCGCGAAATACGACGGCCCATACTCGTCCCTTTCGAGTCCTCGGGCTACTCGTCGGTTGTCCAGAAGAAAACTCGTTCAACGAGGGCGCCGTATCGGCGGGCGCGACGAGGTGGAAAAGGAAACGACGAAGAGTGAAAAGAAGCGGCGCGAGAAAGCCGGGAGGACCTGTTTCTCCACGGGAATAAGCCACGGGGGAAGAGAGGAACGGAACAAACACGGCGTGTCGTTCCCGCCCGGTGGCGCGGGACGAAACAATGTTGCATTGTAGCCCTTGACGGGCTGTTAACCCAGGTCAGCGAGTGCATTCGCACACGCGACACATGCGCGGCGTCTCCCTTCCCTCCCGGGTTCTTCTTCAATATCTCGATCCGTGCCACTTCCTCTTCGTCGTCCCCAAATCCGCGGGCGACTTCGCGTATCGATCGCCGTGGCTTGGAAAGTGTCGGGAGTGGTGTAGCAACGTCGCGCGCCTGCGGCTAAAAAAAAATCCGCAAGATTGCAAGATTGCCGTTTTCTCGGATTACCAATGTTTAAAATGACAGTCCGTATGACGGAAATCGCAAGAGCGTAACGAAAACTTCCGCGATTTGCAGAGCCTGGTTTTATTATAAACAGCAATCTAGCGATCAATCTCTTTCTTTTTGTTTAATTTTATGAAGGGAACGAAGAAAGTTTCCTCACACAAAGGAAACTATTTTTTATTCGTGATTAAGTCAGGTTTTCCGGCACGAAAGGGTTAACACGAGTCGGTCTAACGCACGGGGGGCTCCTTCGCCTTGCGGCGAAGCGTGTCGGAAGCGAAGCGGTTCGTCCGAGGTTTCCTGTCGGGTCTCACGATGCGGAATCGCCGCTCCTGCACCTGCACGCCCGCAATTCTTGCCCAACACTAGCCATCCGACACTTCCTAGTGTTCCAAAAAATGCCCGTGCGCGCAACAACATTTTCGCTTACGAAATAATATCGCTATTATTACGAATGTAGATGCAATGAGATCGCTCTAGCAGAAATTTGCAGAAAGCGATTTTCCAAATGCGAGATTCGCCTCTTTCGGGAAAAACGGAACGTAACACCGGAATACGCGTCGCGATTCTGTTGCATCGATAAGATCATCCACGCCGATTCGTTTTTTTTTTTTCCGACGCTTGTTATGACTTCCCATTGTTCCGCGCGCGCGATGCACTTTTTCCACGGTCTCGCACACCCGCGCCGTTCCTTCTGACGTGGTTGCGAAAACGCGCGAGCGGCCGTATTCGTACCTATTAAGTGCGCCACTGTAACGTATTCAAAGGGTACCGGTGTCGTAATCATTTAAAGCCACACCGACTGAGTTATGTCTATGGCATGCCTAGGCATCCGAGCGTCTCTCTCTCTCTCTCTCTCTCTCTCTCTCTCTCTCTCTTTTTCTTTTTTTTTCCTCTCTTTCTCGTCGTCGCCCCTCATGTCCCGTAGCCTATTACCGTCTCGAGCAAATTTACTGGGTACGCGTATCCTCATTACGAGCACTGTGCTGTTCGGATGAGACATTAGTGTATCAAACGGTACATTCGTTCTTACGGCTGTCCGCGTGTCTGTGGAATTCGAGTCGATTATGCGTAGTAATTGGAGGGACTTGGCACGCAGAAGCAACGGTTAATCGAAATTATATAGCGCCTCCGATTGATTGCAAGCTAGACCTCTATCTCCGCACCGATTACACTTCCGTAGTATTGTAGCTTTGAGGCTCTTAGGGTTTGATACCCTTGCATTTGTGAATCTTTGGTCTCGAATTCTCAAAACTTTGAATCTTTCGAACGATTCCTGCGACTTTAGAGACGTACATTTAGGATCGTTGGATTTATAAATCTTGAAAATTCTTAGATTTATGAATATCTTTCGACCTAACCATTTTTAGGTGGCTCAAATATTTTTGACATACATACATACATATATATATATATTCTCTCTCTCTCTCTCTCTCTCTCTCTCTCTCTCTCTCTCTCTATCTCTCTCTCTCTCTGTCTTTCGGAAAAAAAAGGAACAAACATATATATCTCAAAATATACAAGGAATAATCATGATCTCCATATTTTCTGTTCTGTGATAAATGTGCTTTCATGATGCGGTACTTTCGATGGCGTAGCGCCGTGTGGAGATCTCGTAACAGAGAATCGCTTCATAAGCATTACGTGACGATGCACCAGTCACCTCGGGCCAGCCAGCTCTCGTAGCGACGTTATACCGGCGCGGCAGCAGCCTGGCTGCACGAGAGATCTTAGGGCATAACTTCGGGATCCATTGTCTCCGTTAGTTTCTCGCTTGCGCCTAAAGAGCCTCGGATGGCGTGGGCGAGATGCTTGCACGTAGTTTCCATGTTGTATGTGGGCGTCGACCCGGTCGCCTCTCAGCATTTCCCGATATATATACATATATACGCGCGCGCGAGCGCGCGAGTCTCTTCCTCTTCGTTATCCTACCGAACGAGCGAACGACTGAGTGAGATGTTTCAGCTCTCGAGAGGTAGGAGGGCACTTATCGGCGACTCCTTCTTTAACCCTCCGCCGGCGCGGCGTTTTACTCGTGTTCCTCCGACTCCTGTTTTGCATCGTTATCCCCTAAGAAACGTCCATCGTCGTGATTTACAGTTTCGAGTTTTTATTCGGGCGAGGTTTCCGTCCGCTTCACTTGGCGTCGCTAATGAAGAAAGTAATTTGAAATAATTCAAATCGAATACTCCAACGTCCCAGTCAGCGTAGGTTCATCGTGTGACGGCCCCGATTTCCAATTCCGGAGCTAATTGTATACGGCGATATGTTTTAAAACTCGTTTTATCTATACGCATATTCACGGAAACATTCCGGTAATTGACGACTTGTACTTTCGTTGAGAGATTGCCGTTCCTGCTGTCAGGTAGGTGAAACAAACGCGGTACGCGTCTATTTGTGCTGCAGGTCTCCCGTCGTTGTATTATCCGTAAGATTGTTTAGGGACTGCTATTATGTTTGAACACAGACAAGATACCTGCTGGTTCTAAGCATTGTAAGATAATAAAAAAAAAAACTATCCGTGTCTAAACAGTACAATATTTTTAAAATAAACTGTCAGGCAAAAAATGAACTTTCGCCAATTTTTTTTTCGAACAAATGGGACTCAAGGGCGAGTTTTCTTGTACGAAAAGTCAAAATTGCAGGAAAGACTCCAATTACTTAGAGCGAGCATCCGACCCTCTTTTGACCCTTTTGGTCTTTCTTTTTCGGAGCTTAGCCCTTCGACCGAACGTCTCTCTTGGTCCGCTTCTCTGAAATTTTAATCACCACGAGCCTTCTCTCTCCGCGATTCGTCGTCGTCTAGGGTCGGAGATAAAGGCCACGCCGAGACGATAAGAACGACGATAAAGGGTTGATAGGGACGATAAAACCAAGAGGAGAATCTAAGCTCCCTAAAGACTAAGTCCGCGTTACTGCGCTTGAAAATTGCTCGTGTATTGTCTGTTTAAAATAGTAGGGATGCGATTAAATTTAGAATTATAAGAAAAGAAATTAATTAATTTATTATTAATTAATAATGATTAAATTTTAAAGTAATATTTTATAAAGAGATTAAATAAAATAATACAAAGATGTCCTTTTTAAAATTACAGATTAAGCTGTCAAAAGTTGAAGTTCTTTAAAATAACTTTCTTATTTAGCTTGATTCGTGTTTCCGTCGTTGCAAAATGCGACATGATTAAACGAAGGAAGAGAATTCTTATCTTCCTTCTATTCTTATTTTTATCCTCGCTACCTGCACTTCGCTCTTCGTGTTTCTGCATTCTTTTCTTCCTCGTTCTCTAAGCGGAATGATTTCCTTCTGGCGAACATTTCCGATCGCATATAGCAATTTTCGTGAATGAAATAATTTTCATATGTCAGTGTCTTTTGCGAAGGGGCCGTCTTTAAACAAATTGATTGCCTAAATAAAAATTAAAGAAGGGAATGCTTTTGCGATAAGAGGATAATCTGCGCGCTCGCTAGCTGGTACTCCCGTGCATTATGCGCTTTCAGAGGATACACGCGCAAGCCGGATGTAACTGTATGCACGCTACGGTAAGTGGTTCCCTCTTCGACTCGAGCACAACGCGCGAGTTGGATCGCGCGAGTATTTTAATGCCAGAGAAATCGAACGTAGCCGCGGCTAGCTTCGCGATCAGGCAAATCGTGATCGATCAGCCGTACGCGCTTGGCAGTTATTAAACCGCGTGGGACGCCTTGAAATTATTTATTCCGTAATTATCGACCGTCATTGCGCCGTAAATAATCCGGGAAGCTTTATATAATTGTTTACGCCTCTTATCGATTAAATCACCGACACCGTTGTCGACGTTGCGGATGATCGGCGTAATTGATGATTAATTACGTAACACAGGCAGCGCGATCGTAATAATGCATTAAACGTACTTTCAATCTCTAAACGTGTACTTTCGCGATTGTAGAGCGGAGCTTTAATGATATCCATTTTCTTGCGAACACCGTGTACCGTATCTGCATGTCGAGTACCGAAAATGATTAAAAGCTACGGGCGGGCGATGTGTTTGTAAAGAAAAGAAACGTCGCCGATCGAGACCGTCGAGTTTCCTCCGATTAATACGTTTGTACACGTCGAGAGGAGAGAGTAAGGATTCCGCGCGCTTAAAACAGTCCGTCGATATCGTTTTCCCGCGAAGCCGACACAAACCCGGCCCGATGTGAGAGTACAAAAGGGATTTACCGGCGGGTGAGTTGCGGTACACGGGGATGGCACCCCGGGCTTTCGGCTCCCTTTGTTCTCCTTCTCTGGCAGAACAAGCCCAGAGGACGAGCGAATTATCGTTCGATTTGTAAATCAAACGCTCTCGCGGACCGCGGAAAATTGTGAACGCCCCGACAAAATATTTTATTGTGACGCGACAAAGGCGTCGTTAACGATCTCGGTAATCGGATGCGCTTCTTTGATCTAATCTGGCTCGCGAGTGGGGCTGAAGATAAACTCGTAATGAAAATCATATTTTCGGATCTCTATCATATAGATTACGATTGTCTGATTAGGCAATATATGTAAATTATTGTGACTCCTGATGGAAAATTATTTGCATAATATAATAAACATATCACAAAAAGCATGAAAAAAAATATATAAAAATCATGAATAATAAAATTGAAAAAAAATATTGCCTCGTTTCTCGCAGGTAATTTACTATAAGAACAGCGATTTTATAGAAACATGAATCAATTAATTTACACAAACACAGACGCAGCGCAGCAAGCATCCGTGAATCCCGTAACCTGCGGACCTTGATACGCGTATCAAAGCTTACGGATCTATGAATCTCACGATCTACGTACACGCGATGTGTTTCCTTACCGAGTCGCGAGGCCTACAGAGAGTTAGAACAAGCACACATTCCTGTGCACTTCCTGCGAACTTCCTGCGGCAAAGATAGGAATCGAGCGTTAGCGTGAATTAGTATAGCGTCGATCTCTCTCTCTCACACCCTTATTAAGACGCACCACTTTCCGATAAGCGCGCGCGATTTCGGAACGGGGATGGATTCTCGTCGATCGGGATATACGTACGGGATGGCGCGACGCGGCGATCGTCTATGCAAATATTATGCAAGCGGCACGATTGTTCGATCTGCTTGTGTGTTATGTTCCGCGAGCGGCTTATGCAAATACACGGGCGTATGCAAATCGCCGCCGTGGACTTAATGCGTGCTTCACAGTCACGCGTATGCTAGCTCCTCGGCGCGCCGCCGGATTCTTCGTTCATTTTCATTTCTCGTTTTCGCAATTATCGATCGCAGTCACTGCTCGACAAGTGTCATCGATCTATCCATGAATATCCGTTCGCGTGTCGTTGCATCCCGCCGCAGGCGATGAGATATAAAAACATTGTGCTACATTGTCACATATTTTTTTTTTCTTTAAAGAAACCAAAGTTAATGAAATATCTAAGAAACTTGACTTTCTTAGAAAATTTGTTTAATTTACTTCGAGATTTAGCTAGTTTATTAAAGTATATCTCTTTTTTATTAACGTTCGAAATATAGTCGATAACTCTGAGAGATCTTAATAATCCTATAATAATTACGCACACGCGAAACATCGACGTGTCAGAATTTCATTTTTTTTTTTCTGTAATCGATTCGCTCCGCGACGCAACTATCACGCTGCAAAACAAGCCGCGCTTTGTGTCATCGCCGTATCATCTCGCGTCGCTCTCGTGTCACTCACGCTACTGCACCGCGATATTTTGTGTCATCGCTATCCTGCTGCATCGCCTCGTTTCTCCCGTGTTATTCCTACGTCACGCATCACGTCACGCATTGTTTAGTATCAATGCTGTGCCACTTCGCGATACTTCGCATGTCTCGCGTGTCACTTTATGTCGCTTTCGTGGCATCTCCTATTACATCGGCGTGATTTCCTGTCTCGTTACGTCCGTTCGCGCGATTCCTCTCCCGTTGTCGTCCCGCAAGATTCTCTCTCAAGTCGTTCCTTTTTTCCGTCGCCTTACATGTCATTCTCAGCGCCACTCACCTCATATCGTCATATACCGCATAAAGAAATAAAAAATATTAATCATTTTGTGAAAATAAAAAACTCTAGATAAAAATAATTTATAAAACATTGGCACTATATATGTTAAAAAATCGTATGTTAATTTTATAATTTATTCACGGAATCAAGTGTCGCTATTTTAATGTCAGCATTTTGTCAGGGAGAATAATCGCGTTTGACAAGTACAAGTTTGTGGCTCGCAAGATTATCCCGAGGAGCTTTTCGATCGCGTGAACATCCGCATTTTTCCCTCGTGATATTCCTGCGACTGAGAAAAAAATTCCCGAGCACGAGGATAGATATTTACCGAGCATAAATCTTACCCGGCAATTACATCGCTCGATCACGTGCTCCGAGCTACCTCTTTTTCTCTCCCTTTCTCTCCTCTTTTCCTCTTCTCCTCCCCCCTCCCCCCACCTCCTCGCGTCATTAATTGACCCGTACCTTGGCATCGCAATTTCCGAAGGACGTGAGCGCGAGCGATAATTATAGGAAAAAAGGTGAGGAAAGGGCGAGCGGCCGTCTCAAAGCGGAAGTGACCGTAACAGGACGGAAACGCCCTTGCGTTACGTCACGTAAACGAACATTGCGTCCGACGATCCGTGCACGCGTGCGCCGTGCCGCGTGTTCGTGTACGTGCGGCAATATGTCACTTGTTACAAGCTGCGTACAACGATACCGTGTACCTACTTCGTCTCTGAGCCCCAAGTACTTCCGCAAAGCGTGCTACATCGCGCTAACTCCGAATTGAATGCGCCCGCGATCCACCTTATCCGCATACACATTTGTCCACGTACTAACAACCGTTATTTAATCGCGTCTTTATGGAAATTTAAGGAAAATTAATCTCTCACTTTTTCCCTTATCTGTTTATGCATTCCTATATATCTCTTCACATTTTTCCGTCAGCTTCCATCTGTTTTTGTCTGTTCTCTCTTTTTCTTTCTCTCCCATTCTTTCTCCCTCTGTCTCCTGCATCGTATTCCAAGTCTCTTCTCTTCTCCCTTATCGCTTTTATGTCCCCTTTTAATTATCCTTTTCCTTTTACCTAATTGCTAGATTATTCACATATATCAAATTCTAAAATGATAACTGTAAATGGCTAGATCCTCTTCCTCCAACATTAAAAGTCTATAAATTTTATCAGTATTGAAAGTTGGAGTAATTATGGAAATTTTCATTATTTTGTAATTAATTCATACATGGCTGTGCGAATAACGTAGCTATTGAACTAATTTAGTACATTTAAGAATTTATTCTCACGTAATTTCTTTTTATTTCATTTTGTGCATTATGTGAAAGTGCGAGTGGCGCTTTACAAGCGCTTGGCAAATACATATGTACTTATAATTCAATATACTCCGAAATTACATTTTACGTGTTTCGCAGCGCGAAATTAATTATTTGCCGAGATTGTGTCAACATGGAGATTATCAAGCGACATTCTCGCATAAGTGAACGACCCACGTGCAAAGGCGCGCATTCTTGCACCCGAACCCACATTTTCAATGAGGCCGAGGTTGGGAGACGAGTTCGTTCGCCCGTCGTCGCACGCGTGTACTCTTCTCTACCTGAGCTGTGCGCGCATGCATACACAGTGACTCAACGCGAACCAGACTGTCGGTCGACGTGACGCGACGAAGTGGCAGGGGAGGGAAGGGAGCCAGCCATTCCATCCTATGGGATCTCCGGCAGGATAAACCGACCCTCCGGTCATCGCCATCCCTGTCGAGTAACTCCCCTTTCCCCGTCCCTCATGGCCTAAACCCATCGCTTTCTCTCTTTCGTTCCCCTCTCTCTCTCTCACCCCAATACGTATATGCATCGTGTAGAGACCCCTACAATTCGGTTTTCATTCCAGTCTTCTCCGTGCCGGGCCACGGGATAGATATAGCACACCACGCGGCGCGAGTCTACGCGAGCTCTCTGTTTTTCTCCCTCTTTTACGGCCACCCGGGCCCTCGTACTGCGTTTCGAACACGCTTCGATCATACACGACGGGGCGAGGTACTGCATTTTATATTACACGCGCCGTGCAAAGTTTTCCTCGGAAGTTATCCCATGCTGCACGAGCGAATCGTCGAAGCCCCCTTACTGCAGGCGGACGCGCAACACTGTCCTCTCACTGTAAACTAATTTCAACGTGATTGCTTCCTGGCCGATGTGCCCGGCCAGTCCGCACGTGCGATTGAATTGCGCCGGAAACTTGTGAATTTCGAAAGTGCTCAGTGATCGCCCAGTTGACAATTAAAACCAGTGGCGAAAGACGACCCTCGAATGTACGGCGTTAAAGTTTCTGGAATGACTCGCTTGATGTCGGGACAGAAATTCAGGGTCTCCTCGAGTAGCTTTCGATTTGGAAACTCGCGGCAATCGTTTACGACGCTCGTGAAATTCCGTGGTGCTCGAATATCGTTTTCCCGTGAACTTTTCCGCGTTTTCCACCCCGCGTTGATGGATGACGGGAGCCAGCTGTTTCCTAGAAGGGTGAGCCGTTTCGAAAGGTCGTCGCAAGCTATTTCATCGATCGATTGCACGCCATAAAGGGTGTACAAAGCCGAAGAGCTCGTCTCCTTCGAAACCGTCTGTGGTATGGTGCAAAAGTAAGCGTTTTCGTATTTTTTTATTTGGCCTGCGCGAGAACGATTGGCATTTTGAAATGTATGTCTTTTACCGGTATCTAAGATAGGTAAGATCAATTATATTTACTGACAGCGTATAAGCCATATGTGACGCGTGTCAATTGAATTTCTATTCTGTAATAACAATACCTACTGATCCTACGGAAAGAAATGTTTTGAAAAAAAAAAAACGTAAAATTTGAATTTCTTTTTTAAAATCGACGCCAAGGTATTGATATTTGTGTTTATCTGTGCGTGTATTCAAACAATTCCTACAAAAATAAATGGAAAAGCGAGGAAAAAGTTTCTTACTAAAATAATAGATAAACTCAGGACTCAAAACATAGGAAGAGAAAGTTAACGAAATACTTTGGTCATTGCTGTCTCGACACGATATAACACACGTTTTGTCGTCGTATCGATTATAATGGTCGACGAGCTGTTGTCTCGTCTACCTACCGGTTTACAATTTTGTACTACGCTGCCTGAACCGGTGAGGAATCGAAATGCTGCCATGCCGCGGTTTTTCCAGCTACCCTAAACCAATAAAGCCACCCCCTCCTTCGTGCTGGGTTTCGCCATTCGGTCTTAAGAGAGTGCAGCTGTTCCTTACTTGGTCCGACCTTTTTCTACTTCCACCAGCATTAGCTTCAAGAAAAACTTATCTTTTTTCCAGTAGTTTCTTCTGAATTTTGCCACGTTTCCTATAGAAAAAATACGTGAACATTGGCATTTTACCTGGAATCGCCAAACAGCTGTACTGTGAAAAGTAGCAAATTCTGTTGAAGTAACAATAGATTTTAGACAACGACGTTTACTGTAAGGAAAAAAGCTCATATTCGACATTGAATATTTCCATAATTAAACCTCAAATTGAAGTTCTACGAAAGGCAGTTGGAAATCGAAAGTGCAGTAAATATTCAAGTATAGAATACATGTAAATACGTGTTTGTATATTAGAAAAACAAAACTAAAAGTTATTTAGCACGAAATTTTCAGTAGCCGCTTACGTGAATAGCTTTGTGCCGCGAAATATCTCCAGAAAGGAGATCTTAGAAATAACTCGAAAGAAATTTTATCATAATTTTATCGCGAAATTATCGGCTTCCCACAGTTCAAAACTTAACGGCACGATGGAAATTGCATTCTCGTAACTTGATTTTTGTCGCACGATTACTGCAAAACTTCGTGTCGTCTGGTTTTCTCTTTTCTCGTCCTTTCCTGTTCTTTCCTTTTTTTTTTCCATATGAAAATTAATACCGTTTCTTGCGGTGAGAAAACACGTACCCGGTTTCGAGCTCCACTTTCAAGAGCAGCCAGGCGAGATTGCCGTTTCGGCGTTTAGAATATTCGGGGATCTCTCGGGGACTAATATCTACGATCTTCCGGGTCCCGACCTCGGTGTAATTTCGAATTCGAAATGCGTACAGGCCGCCGGAGGACGACGTGCCCCGGCGGCGGTCGCGTTTTATCTTCCTCGAAATTGTTAACGAAATTACACGTCAAACATTATTTCATGTAATCCAGTTGGGATTCTTTTCTGTGAATCCCGCATGAAATATTTCTCTGGACAGCTGCACAAAACACAGTTAAGAAAAAAAATATATAAATATACGAGTTTCCCTGCTATGATAAAAGCATCGACGTAATTGCCTCGCCCGCATCCTGAATTAATTATTCTTTGATGTTTATCCTCATATCATAGATTAATTATTTCTCTTTTAATTATTGCGATAAGGATGTACGTGTCGTATGTACGTGTATAGTAATATCGCATAATTCAAATATGCAAATTTCAGAAGTCGACAGATTACATACGCGTAATGGGTATGATATAGATCTTAACTGCATATAAAATTATAAAATTGGAGCTCATACTTCATGTCTACCAGCAAACATTTATTATAAATATGTATTAGGTTGATCTATCGCGTTTTTGTAAATTATTTTACAAATTGCAAGGTGCTTGGTCCAACGACAATTTTCCCGATGCGAGGAAGTTCTGAATTATAAAATGTGTGCACACAATTTTATTTTTTTTTAAGTATACAGTCCGTTATGTGTAATCGTATAGAAGTACGTAATGTATGTCCCTCCTTTATCTCACTTTCTCACCTGTGACCGTGGCAAAGTGGCCAAGTGCAGGCCGCCGGCAAGGTTTCTTTTCGATAATGAACTTGCGCGGAAGTTTCGTAGCTTCGACAAGGACGAGAGGCTCGAAGGGAGGGCAGAGAAGTCCGACCATTTCGGAGTAACGAAATCGAGAGGGAAAAAGAAAGACACTCTCCTCCCACATTCTGTTCTTTTGTGTCCCTCCCCCCCCCCCTTCCCCGTCTTTCTCCTCGTTTCTTCGCGCCAGTGCGTCGAGTTCGAGACAAGGTTAGTGTGCCGTACCGGAGCGCACTGCGGGATTTGGCAGGCCGTGAGGGAGGCGATCAGAGGGAAGAGAGATAAAGCCCGAACAGGACAAAAATAAACGAAACGTGCAGCACGAAACGACAAGCGCCTCACGAAGGAGGATCGTATTCGAAATTGGCTCTGCAGCCCGATTTTTCATCCAATCGGCACGTTTCGACGCCGGATTGATTCCAGAATCCGATAACCGTCTGTCTAGCCAGTGATGCGTTACTTCGACGCCCTCCCCTTCTCCCCGGATGTATTCTTACTTTTTAAATGTAACCAATGAAGCGAATGTAAGCGAAACTGAAATAATTCTTGTATCTAATTTCGAACTAAATTTAGATATTAAAAAAAATGCATTTTTTTTAATTTTTAATATTCCGAGAAACGCCTCACGATATTGCGTACCGATTGAAGTAAAGGCATACTTTTCTAAACCGCAAATTTTTACCGTGCAATGACGAGGGTAGCTTCACTTCGGTAAACTGCTACATTACGCGTTCGCGTGGCATTAATTATGAACAGTATGTGTTTCACGAAGGCCCGAGGGAACTTGCGAGGTCAATTTTCAAGCGAACGAAGTTATTCTTCTTTTTCCCGGGGGAGAGAGCGAGAATAACTTCTACCTCAACCTCGACGAAAGGGGTAGATTTCCTTCGTTTTCTCTCGACGCGCACCTGCGTACTTTTTCCTTCTCTCTCTCTCTCTCTCTCTCTCTCTCTCTCTCTGCATTTTACACCGTGAAAGATCGTTGTATCGTATTGGTGGATAGGATGAAAAAACACAGCTGGTTTATAAATAACGGGGATACATATAATAATGGTCGAAGTATAATTAACGCGATGAATACTTAATCGTGGCGCACGTATTTTCTTAAAATATCACACATGTTGCTTTTTTGCACGAAATCGAGTGTGCAAATCGCGACTGCCTGCCGGCTATCCAGCCCGTAATATAAATATTTATAATTTATAATATTTATAGCCAACGTCGCGCTGTTTATCTTCGCTTGTTTTACGCCATCAACCAATGCGTGACAAATATGTAATTAGAATTGATTACTCGTGATGAATATAGAGACACCTTTCTAATAATCGATCAACGATCGGAGAGTCATGTCGGAACGTATGGCAACGTGTATAGATTTAGTTTAACGTAACAAGAAATCACGAATGCAATATTCAATTACGAATCGAATGATTTCAGGAAAATTCATCTGAGTTTCTTTTTCAGATTTATTTATTGTCCCAAATGCATCATCTTTGCATTCTTCGTTTGTTTTTCTTTTTTTTTCGCCGACGCATTTGCACGGCTCTCGCATACATTTTCGCACGTCTGCAGCACGTCTGCGCAACGATTGTAGAACTTTCCCGGTCTTTTCGTTATTATTACTTTACACATACACACACGTGCCCGCGCGTGCGAGTTAATACCGGCAATCTTTCCCCCTTCGAGAGCGTGCCGTGCCTCTCTTCGCGTCCGGCGTTCCTGAAATATTTACGACTTACGTTCCAAAGTATCGAGATCGCGTTTTATGGAGTAGTAACCGCGGCGAGTAGTGCGCGCGATAACTTGCGAGTCTATCGTGGGACCATCATCCCCCGCTAAATTGCACGACGGTCTTTGCGAAACTTTACTTTATCTCTCGTGACAGCGGCACGGTGACTTTGTCGCACCGCGGCAAACATAACTTTTGCCACGAAGATTCGTTATACGCTTGCTTCGTTGAAGCTTCGTGTAAATACGACGACCGTCGCATATAAGTGCAACATATGCGACGCTTCGACGAATGCAATCTGCATGTTTTTGAGCTCCGAGAGAACGCAAAGGAGGCCAAACCTCAGACACGGTGCGTGTGTATAAATAATATTACGTAATTACGTATCTAATACACCCGTGTAGCTCGCTGCAAAAATTCCTTTATAAAAGATCTTTCGCAATGTATCCATAGTGCTTTCATAACGCACACATAAAACATTCTCTTGATACACGCTTCACACGATGGCCGTAATTTCTCTTCGGTTTGCCATTCGGTTCTTTATGAATACCGCGCAGAATTGATTAATAACTCTCTCTTTCTCTCTCTCTCTCTCTCTCTCTCTCTCTCTCTTTCTATGGAAATAATGAATCTGATGAATAACTGGAAAATTTGTTCGCGTAAACTTAGCCAATTCGCCGATCTGATTTCTGGGCGGAAAAATGATGAGAGAGAAATAAATATCGATGTTTTCCGAGACGAGGATATAGGAGACGGCAGAGAGGAACCAATAAAAAGGATAAACGAAGGAAAAGAGGAGTCGATGATAGGTACGGCGATTAAACGATTTAAACGAGAAGCTCCTCGAGGTCATTTCGACACCCCCGCCCGCCCTCTCATCCGCCCTCTCGCCCGCCCACTCGTCTCTCTGTTTTTCTCTCTCTCACCCCTTTCCAAGGATATTCAAATCGGATCTTAACGACGTCCGATCACGCGATGGTCTCCCGCTCGCTCGCTCGCTCGCTCGCGAAACTCCGGAAACTCCACCCACACGAATTCCAACACGAGGCTCCGCGAAATAGTCGCGAGATCGCCATCCGAATCCGAATTCCGCGATGGAAATTGGAAGCGGCGCGCGGCGGGATGTAGTCGCACTCAGGGAGAACAGGAAGTCCCAAAAGTGCAACGATGCATTTGCAACTCCCCGGGGCGTCTGCAACTTTATGCTCTATCGCTCCGTGGCGTGGCGACCTGAATAAAATTCCCTAAAATTGCGACGATTCAAATTTGATTAGCGGCAAATTAAGCCGCGGATTGTGATCTTGCTTAATTCAGGTGAATTAAAGCCGAACTGTTTGAATCAATTTGCCAAATTGAATGGGGATTGAGCCGCGGAGCGGTTCTATACAAGCGGGTCGCAGTGGATTAACACCTGCGACTCGGGACGTATTCATTCCGTGGAGACATCCGTAAGAGAAGACGCGAAATCGCGTGGGCACGTAGACCTCTTCTAAGAAAACGTGTCTCTATCCGTTATAACAGGTTATAGGCCCGCGTACTTTGTGAGTCCATGAGTCTCTCGCGATGTACAGCGACCTCGGATATACACGGTGATCCGAGGGTAAGTTTTCGCTTCGAACGCGCATTCTCGTATCTCTCTCCTCTTCTTCCCCCTCCCTCTCTCTCTCTTTATTTCTATCTCTGTCGTTGCATCTACGTTGCGCAGCTCTGTTAATCGATTTAAACGCGATGTGATTAGCAGTGACAATCAAATTTCTACATTACTTGTATAATGTGTATTATCCTTCTAAATGTGGCCTAAACGAAATAAAGACATCGACGTGACAACAATCATGAAATAACACGTGTAACAAGAAAGTATAAAGAATTGGAAAATTCCGCTAAATAGATATAAAATTAATCAACTATAAGCTACCTTTGATCAGATAATTTTTTTTGCTTAATTTGATTTCTTTGATCTTCAATTGTAAAGCTATCGACGTCTCGTTAGCGTTCTCTTTGTATCTCTAATTTGAGGAAATGCGACACCCCGCATATACGCCCACTGCGCTTCTCGTCGTTCGTACGATATACGTGTATGCGTGGGCGTGCGCATATGTATACGTGCGTTACGTGCCAACCGGCGTGCGATCGACGTAACGGTTATTCGCCGAAAGTGAGTCTTCCGTGTCTTCCGAGTTACTGTCTCTTTCTTCCAACAACGCCTCCGCCGATTCTCCTCGAGCGTGTCGCGTGAGAATTTACTTCGTATTCGCCGATTCTTTTGGGATTAACATTCACGTAAAATGAAGGGATTTCATATAAAAAAAAAATGAAATGATGAATCACCAATACGTTGGCGGTATCCAAAAGGAATATAAAAAAATTCTGAATTGGTGGTATTTGAAAGAAGCACGAAAGATTTTTTCCTCATACTCTTTTCATAAGTATTATTATTTAGAGACGTATTTAGAATCTTTCATAAAACGTTTCCATTGTCGATACCGTCGCTTTTATGTCGAGTCCTCGACTTTTTATTTCAAATTTACGCTTTCGCCGTGTTTTTTTTTCAATGTCGCCGATAAAAGAGTTCGCTTCCGTATTATGGAAAAATTTTTAACAATAAAGTTACATGATAGAGGTCTGCCTCGAACAACGAGGAATGTCTGAAAGATGAAAAAAGTGAGAGCTAACTCATACAAAAAGAGATTATCATTAAATTAAGTGCCAGTGACATGGAGACATTCTCTGTACGGAGGTTGAGAGATTTTACCACAAGATTTTATTGTGGCACTATACGACCTCTCTTTCAAACGAAAACCTATATGTTCCCGTTTGCCTTCCCCTGCACTCACGCATTAAACGTGCGCGGGGAAAGGCGAAGGGCCGCGAGATGAAAGGGCAGCTCTCCGTGGAGAAGCGGGGTAGCGAAAGTCGTATTCGATCCGAAGGGACTGCCAATCAGTCATCTTCCGCCCGAGGGTGATTTTGTTCACTCGTTCAGACTGGAGGGAGGGAGGGGGGCGGGTGTCAAGGGTCAGCGATATATATATTGGACCAAGTCCCGCGACCTATTGTCACCGAGAAAAGGGAGGAAAGACGAAGCAATGAGAAAAGGATCCAAGTTCGAAGTCTCGAATTTCAACGTGCTCGCGTACGGATTTCTTTCTGGAGGGATAAAGACGAGGGAAAGATTTACCTTTCGTCCTCGAGGGTATAACAACTACTTCTCGACGGAACGACAATTATCTCACTGATTGTAGCGCCGAAAATACCGTCTTAGTAGATCTTAAGCATAATGGAAACTATAAGGGAACTAATGAGAACTATAACGAAAACTTTATCAATTTCAAGCTCCAACAGCTCCGCACGATAATTTAAACTTTATACCCATCTAAATACGAGCTGCGAATCAGTTAATAATATTCGGGCGACAAAAGACGAGCTGATACGTCAATAATGTGTTCAATTACAAAATCCTTCTTTTGGCACTAGAGAGGAGAGTGAAAGAGAGATAATATATAATTCCACGGATAAATCCTTCATATTTAAAACGAAGGTTACACAACTTGTATTTTAAAGCTTGTAATCGAGAAAATACATTATAATAATCAGATAAAATCACAAAGGATTATTTATAGCCGCGAACGACTATGCGAATGATAATATCAAAACAATATTATACGCAGCGTCGCGCGCTACATTACGTGGCGCACGTGCAAAGTGTGTCACCTGCCGATGTATCTGCATTCGACGGTGAACTGCACTTCATTCATCTCGCGCGTGACTCCACGGATTCCAACAGCTTTCTCACGCATGTGAGCGCGCACAAAACAAGACACACCGGCGACGGCGCCGATTGCACGTGTGACTATTTTCGCCGCCGCGCCGCCGAGCGTCCGCCACTTTTTTTTTAAGCGTTATGCAGCTTGAGTCACGTTAATTCGCTAACTCGTACGTACGCGGCCGCGCCGGACACATCGAGCGGCGCTAATACATTATGTAAAGCCTCGAGACGATTACCGGTTGAAGTCTAATTATGTATGGCACGGCGAAACGTTTTGTTTGAGGCCGTTGTACTTACGCTTCGAATGCCGTCGTAGTTAAATGCCTGCTATCCCGGCAGACTTTTCTCGACGTAAACGATATAGCACTGGAAATCTTATTAATTTAGCGGCAACGATAAATTAATAAGTTAAATTAAACCGATAAATAAAGCCTGAGTAAATCTTTTTAAATACGAAAGAATTATTGTATTATCTATTATCTCTTTAATATATATTTTTTAATATACTTTGTATAGGAAGAAAAGTTTCTACATTTATATTTATCCTACATATAAAACGATTTTTACGATAAAGATAATTATACAAAATCGGCGATGTGGACACAAAATTAAATAACCGATTATAAAACTTTTTATTATTACCTAGATATTTTCATGATAAATGGCGAATGGTCGCTTTACGGGAATACGGAGGACTTTGCCTCGCTGAAATTTATCCAAGTTGAAATTTAGAAAGCTAATGAAAAAGGAGAAGAAAAGCCCTTTTACAGTTCTCTCGAAGTACTTTCAAACGGTCCATCCGTCCGTCCATTCAATTTCCTGCGAGTTATACCGGACCAAGATTGTCGCGCACCGAGAAACGATAGACAGGTCGACGTGCTGGTTTCTGTCCCCCCCCCCCCTCTTACCCGCTTGTCATCCCTTTCCAGCGATTTCCAGCGGAAAGGGATTCTTTGTTACCGTCGTTACGCGCGTGTACATCCGCATGACCACGGCCAAGGGCCAGTGAAATGGACGTAGGTCAGTTATGCGAAAGCCGCTGTGCCGCGCGCGATAAAATCGCGCGTCCGCCGACGCCGCACCGCAGTAAAATATCATTTATTCCCGTAATTATCGCGCGCGCGCGCGCGCGCGCGCGTGTTATGCAATTAACATGGGGATGTATAATGCATGAGCGTCTCTGCATCAATGCCGATGGCCGTCTGGATTTTCGCACGCGGCGCATACGAGGCGAGTATATCCGATAAAGGCGTAACGCGCGGGCTGCTTCACGAAATCAGTTTCGCATGTGTACACGCAGATACATATCCCTCGCATCTGAAAACGAAACGCGCTCGTTGCCGTTATAATTATATTCTTTGTACTGGGAAAATGTGCGATCTGACGTTTTTCCACCAGTGAATCACGTAGACAGCGAAAGCATGTTCCTTCAAAGGCCCATTAAAATCTAATTTCATTTTAATTATCTTTTCCCGGTGGGATGCTTATCTTTGGTGGTTGTATCATTAATGTTATATTTGCTACTCAAGGAAGTTTCCACGCATGAAAATTTTGACCTGAACGCCTTTTTTTTTTCAAAATTAGACTGAAAGAAACAGCACGTGAAAACAACACATGTTCTGTTTCTGCAGAGAACACACATTTGATACTATTAAGTATTGGGAGCATTTAGGGATCATCACAATTCCATTAACAGTTAATGAGGCTGTAGTTGTCCCCCCAAATGTGTTCCGGAATAAGAATTTTAATTTTACACGCACGTGTCAGCAAGCCTCTCGTTAGCTCGCATGCCGCTTTTAGTTTTTGTACGGGAAACCACGCAGTCGAGTTCAGTATGCGAGCGGTTTTCGGCAAGATGATTCAATAGGCGAGGAATGAAAGGCGCGAGTCGATAAACGACGTTTATGTCTCTCCGCCGCTCGCCAGCGGGGGAACCCACTAACAGACTTTTACGCACTACGCTACGCGCGTTGCGTAAAACGGCGCGCGCTATCGTAACGTGGAAAGGTCAGTGTCTCTTTCTCTCTCGGCGGGGACATCGTGATTCGCGGCGTGACGGACGTTGCCCGAAATATCTGCCAGGCGGAAAGTCTGGGAGAGGAAGATCGACGATCGCCGCCCGGCTTTATCCAGCAGGCGCGAGAGAACGGCGTCGGCGAATCGTCGTTTTTTTCCTCGTTTTCGGCCACTTTATAGCCGACCGGATAATTTACGGCTACTGATACGCGACGAAACGACCGCGTACGCGGACTTTTTGCGCGAGACGAGGCTGGCCCGTTCGCGAACGCGAGAAAAGATGCGTGCTCGACGGTTTTTAACATGCTTTTTTTTTTTTTTTTGAGAAGTTACAATAATGCGGAAAATTACGGGACAAAACGTCATTGTTTGCGTGTTTTATTTTGTGTTTTTACAATCGTGTTTGGCGGCAAACGCGGACGTCTGATCTTTGTTTTGCACTTACGTTCAATGGATTCGACGTAGTAAACATAAGCTTAGTAAGTCGAAGAATTGGAATGTTTGGAGAATACGAGTCTTTACCAACACACAAAGTAATTCTGTCTTGATTCGAAGCGTTATCGTTTCTAACAGTATATTATAGTGCGTGTCTTCCACACGTCTCTTGTTTGTAAATTATCAAAACAGGTCGTTGAGCCGCGAGGTGGAATCTCCCAAATGGCGACGACGGGGCCAGGCCGATTGGCAATGTCTGGGCCTGTAATTAGGTTTGCGTTGGTGGTAACGTCATTACTCGGTAAGCTTGCAATTTCCTCGTGGCCGCCGCTGCCGCCGCCGCCATCGTCGCTGCTTGTCGTCTCCAACCGGTTCCCTTCGTGGCGCTCCGCGGTCGCCACGAAAGCTGTTTGCTTCTGGACCGAGAGCGATCGACCGACCACCGGACTCGTCCCGCTCGGACCCAGAGGGGAAAAAAAGGGTGTATGACGAGGGGCGACGAGTGATGTGTGTGTATGTGTGTGTATGTGTGGATGAGCCATTCTCATTCGGATAAATTGTACCACCGTTTCGTAACGGGGTGTTGCGCGAGACGACGTACACGGAATTTCTGCCGACATAATGATCAGGAGCTTAAATACAACCGTAACGAGATACCTTGCGTTCTGCTGCATTAAACGCAGTAGGTGGTGTAGCGTCCAGAGAATTTTTGCCGCATTATCGAATCGTATAAACGTAACGAGATTTTGTTACAAATTGTCGATAATTGGGAAATATTTAATTCCCGAGAGTAGATGTAAGAGATATGTAAAGATAAAATTATATGCAGACTGTCCTTATTATTGTATGTTATAAAAGGTATCTTGGTATCGCTAGATATTAATCAAGTAATTCGCCGTTACAATCAATGCGCGACAGAAACACATCTTATTTTAATAACAACAAGATTATTATTCGGGCGAATTTCTTCGAAGGAAACTTCGATACGCGAATTTTGCGAGCGCGCTTCTCCTCCAAGAATTTTCTATTACAATACACTAAACTATCTTCTTTACATATTACAGTGGCGTCGCTGTGTCTTGCGGAGAATGCAGCAGCAGCGGCACCAGCGATATCACAGAACCGGGCTCGCCGTGCAGCACCAGCAGCGACGAAGGGGTAGCTGCGTTACGCGGCACGTCCGCCAGTCCGCTGCCGTCTCTGCCCAAGCTGGCGCCGTCATCGCAGCTCGGTACCAGGCCCCAGTGGCCCTGGACCCCGCCGTTGGCGGCGACCGCCTGCTCCACCACCGCGTACAAGAGGCTGAGGGGCGAACCCGAAGCTGGCGCCCTTCCGCGCTCCGGCGCTGCCGATCCCACCTCCAGGGGGGCCGTCAAGACGAACGGAAAGACCGCGGGCGGCCAACACCACCACGAGTCCCAGGGCAAGATCACGGAGTACTTTAAGACGCAGATTAAACCGCAACAACCGAAGGTTGGTCTCTCGAGATGGAATAATAAATGTGTCAAGAACTATAAGTATTTTATGTGAAAATAACTATAAAAGAGAGAGATTACATATATTGTGTTGGAGGGACCAAAATCCTTGGCCAGAGATTTTTTTGTGAAAGAGAATTCTCAATTACCATAGATGTCCAACTTACAATCTCTTTGTGTTTTGAAAAAAATATGAGTTCTTTAAGGACTTTTGAATAACTCACAGTCGGTATCTATAGTAGGTAGCCACTCTGAACACCGAAGGCATCGACAGATCTTGAATTCTAACAGAGCTGTATGAGATTCTAAAATATTTTAGAAACTTTGGTTTCAAACGCGCAAATGGATAGACGCTCGCTCTTCCTCTTATTCAAACTTCAGCAAAATTTTAATTTAAGGATTGTAGAAATGTTTAAAATTGATTATTGCAAAACTAGGCGGAATGTAACTTTCGTCATTTGTTTAGCGACGTTTGACTTGCGGTTCGTAGAAATCAATCAAAGGAAAAAGTAATATATAGTGAGAGAAAAATGCTTCCTCGATCAAAACCAATGTTGTAACGGAAGTGTTGAAGATATCGACCAGCCTTACATCGCGCGAACACTTCAGATACAAACTCATCTTATCGGCGAACACGCGTTTATCGGATATTGAATTAGCCTTTTTTTTTTAACAAGCCCGCGCGGTATAGGTCTTTTCCAATAGGCTGATATTAATTCGCGGAAACTGCTCTCGTCCTATCGATCGACAATTTAACATGGCACGTTCTCGATAATTCACATCGCACCGTATTTAATGCTAAATATGTCTCGTCTATTTATATTACGAGGGCAATATTAACATTAGGCAAAGCAAATCGCTGCTTACATCGCGATTACAAGAAACAAGATAAATTGTTCAAAGTAAATTTTTGCAATCCAGGGTTTCGCGATAACGGCTGAATTTCTTTTGCTCGATATACACAACTGTATCAATATTGTTCTTATCATGATTTAAACACAGTGATCTCGCTTTAATAGCAAAGAAACATTGTTCTTTCAATGTTATTAAGATATTTACCGAGAAATATAAATCTTTGAATAGTATTGTTACATTCGCGGAACGTAAGCTCACGCACACGGAAGAATCGCACTCGCGCTGTCGCGTTTCACTCACGCATTTCCGTGCGGAAATTAATGAACACGAGTTTATGAACGGAAAGGAACACTTTAATAATAAACAAAAAATGCATAAAAGTGACAGCTTCCAAATCTGCATAGCGTTTAACACCTGAATCTTAATCCCCGGGAAACTCATCTCTCGATTACTCCGGGCTAAATAACTCCCTACGTTATATTTAATATGGACATTCATAAAAAGGCCATTGTATTTTTATGTCTTTTGGAAAAAGTTAAATCACTCTCTCGTTAACTTCTATATAATACTATAGGACAGAATACCTGTGGTAAATAAATAATACTGAAATTTTCCTTATGTTTGTGCTGGTAGATAAAGAAAACGAACGAAATGGTGCTGGCAGCGAAGAATTCGTCGGAATTTCGGAGGCCACCTATGGTGCAGAGGAATAAAGGCGGCCTCGCTAAGTATTTAGGCACCGTGTCGTCCAACACAAATCGCAGTACCATAACCAACGAGCCCTGGGAAGTGAAAACGCTGACGTCGTCGTCGACGATTACGAAAAAGGTACCGCTGGTCGTCGTGCCGAGAGCCAACGGTAAGATAGACAAGAAGCTGCCGAAATCGCTGCCGAGCCTGCCAATCTCGAACGACGTACTGAAAAATCTGCCCAAGATCTCATCCCTTAGGTATAGTTATTCGATTCCGTATTCGCAATATGCTTTAACGCAATAATGCTTTATGTCCATTTCTATCAATGTGAATTTACTTTAATCTGTGGTCAGCTTTCTCCTATATTTTTTTAATTCTTAGAATTAGAAAAAGATAAAAAGTAAGTTAAACTTAAAATTAATCTACATTGGTAGAAATGGACATTATTTGATTAACTAGTCGATTAACTAATTGTAAGCATGGGTGTCCGCAAGGGGAGGCAAAAGGCATTCCTTCCCCCCTCCCCCCCCCCTGGAATCAGACGAGTACAAAAAACTTTAGAATTTGCTCTCTCATTTTTACTTTTCATTTTTTAAAATATGTTTATTAAATGTGAGAGAGCTAAAGTACAACACAGGTACACAACGTTCGGATATTTGCTTCTCGCGGTGGTACGTACTAAAAATTTGGATCATGCCCCTCTCTAAAAAAAATCCTGCGGACGTCCTTGATTATAAGTAAGTTGATTAAGATAATCGTTTGCTAAACGCATATTGAGAGTTTCCCATGCGACATGCGTGTCTAAAAAGGTGCCTTCAAAGACGTATTTCAGACTTCACTAAAATTCCTTTCTGATATCTCAAAAACGTCTCTTAAATCATCTCCAAGACTTTCCGTGTTTCTCGGATTTTGTTAATTAATTCCAAACATGTAATCTTCACATATAGTTAAAAAAGAAGTTGGAACATACTTGGTAAGTAGGGGCTCTTTTCTGATTAATAGACATTTTTTAAATTTTTAATACAGGTTAACTTCGGACGCGAGTATCAATTCGACCAAGAGCAGCACCTCGCCTGCAACTGCCACCCCGTCGCTAATAGGTGATCCGCTGGACTTCAAGGCGATCTTGGCGAAGCCGCACGTGAATGAGAACAACAATCTGACGAACAGCTGTGGAGGTATCCTGGGCGTATTAAGGTCGCAGAGCAGCCACGATTCCCCCATTTCGAGGTTATCTTCGCCGTCAAAAGAAGACAGTAAGGATGAGGATGGCCAGTCGGTGCCGATCGACGAAGACGATGTAGACGAGGAGGACTCTCGAGGTAGCGAATCGAAACCGTCGCCTATCCTCTCGGCACCCACCACCATCCGGTTCCCGGCACGAGCGCCCGAGAAGGATAGGTCGCAGGCCTCTGATAACGGAATCTGTCGCTGGGATAAGTGCGAGGCCAGCTTTGAATATGTGGGTGGCCTTTTGGAGCATCTACAGGTACACAGCAGATGATTTTTTTTTATCAGGAATCTTGTATCTTCGCAGACATTGTTTGTCGATCAATAAAAATCCTCGTATTTCTTACATGAAAAATTCAACTCGTCACTAATGTAAAATTTAATTTTTATATTCTTTACAGGCTGCGCACGTCAACACGCAAACCGGCGGCGACAATTTCGTCTGTCAATGGCAGGGATGTAAGGTGCAAGGTAGGACCTCGTGTTCCCGACGATGGCTAGAGAGACATGTACTGTCTCACGGCGGCAATAAACCTTTTCGGTGTATCGTCGACGGTTGCGGTTGTAGATTCAGTTCCCAGGTAACGCGCGTGTTTACGTCGCATACCACTGTTTTTGTGCTGGCAAAATATTTAGAAGCTAATCCTTTTACTTTTTTGCAGACCGCCCTTGAGAGGCACGTGAACGGTCACTTCAATCAGCCGGAAACAAGCAGCAGTAACGGGAGACGCAGTTGCGAGAACGGCGGCAAGCTCGTTAGGAGGAATGGCAAGAAGCTTAGATATAGGCGGCAACCTTGGTCTGGTGAGTGTTATTTCATCGCAATTCCATACTGCTTACAGATATACCTTTACGATATACCTTTACAGCGAGACTTTTTGATTACTTTGACTCGGGAGTAATGGAGGGTCTTCAGCACAGGCTACTGGATTTAGCGACATCGAGGACGCAGGGGCGACTAGCTGAAACGCCAGGAAACTCGATGACACTAACTAGTCAAGTAAGTTACAAGCGTAGGATTATCGCGTCGTGCAACGTCATAAAGTTCGCTGAGATTTAACTTCAATGAAATTTCTCTTCCAGATTTTAGCGAGGAGAGTCGAAACAGACGGAAAGACGAAGGTATTACTACGATGGTATCCCCAAGACATGTAAGTTTTCATGTAAAAATAAACTTTAATTTAATTGTCGCATAACGTCCGAAAGGCTGATGATTTATTCTTGTTGTCGCGTGTTTTTTTTTTTACAGAGAACCGGACGAATGGGTACTAGAATCCGAAGTACAAAGCACGAAGCACATAGATATTCGTAAAGCGGCCGCTAGTAACCCGGAACAAGTGAGTTTGGCTCTCTATCCCGCGATAAGCGGTAGCACGCCGCCGACGACGCAGGCGAAGCAGCGTCGGAAGCCAGTAAAGAATTCGTGATAATGCCGGCCGATCGGCCGAATACCAGAACTGACCTAACGAGCGCCGACATCTGTACCAGAGAAGAGGAGCACAGTGTTGCCGTTGACACGAGCACGACACGGTCTGTAAATGCTTCCTGGTCGGTGAAGACGAAGGTCGCAACGGTGCGACCTGAAACACCCAAACGTATCGGAAGAGACGAAGGCCGCTTTAGAAGATAACTAATCTAAAGATAAACGACCAATTCTTAAGAAATCGATTAAAAAATAAGAATCGCAACGTCGAAGGAAATCGCGCGAGAGATAAAGTCGGGATGAGTTCGAGTAGCAACGTAGTAGCGATAAGAACGAGGGAACACAACAAAGGCGGACGAACAAAGGGGAGAACGGGACGATTGCTCAGCAACATGAACATCTTCGTCGTTATTTATTGTCGGATACATCTACTAACGCGCTAGTTTTCTACGCGAATCCCTGCCACATCTCGCATATTTCGACGCTTCGTCGGCTTCGGAAGCGCTAAGTCTGGGCCTCGAAAGTGCCTCACCGTGGATACATTTTGTTCCGTCTTCTACCGCTGATCAAGATCCCAGGGACAGGCGTGAAGGAAACGGTAGTGACGATAGATAGAGACAAAACGAGAGAGAGAAAAAAGAAAGCAGTAAAGAGGAGCTTTTGCGTAATTTGGTTTTGCCAAAGGAAACAGAGGGAGTGCACAGACAAATTTATTTAAGCGGTAGTTAACAATTTATAAGGAGATAATCACTCTGGTGGCCTTAGGATTCAATTAATATCTAACAACGGCCCCTTGGCACTTCCGGGAACTGATAGTATCTTTGCGATCTCCGACGATGTCGAGAGAGAGAGAGAGAGAGAGGAAAAGGAGATGCGACTACCTCGATTTACAACTCGGTAGAAACTCGCGTCAGCTGTCGTCACACGATGACACGAAGAGAATCGAGAGGAAGAAGATGGAGGAAGATCGTGGACAGCGCGAAGCGGACGCAGAAGACTGTATCGGAACTGTATGAGGGATGAAAGAAAATCGGGGAAGGGGATTTTTTAGGCTGTTGGGTGAGAATGCAAGAGCACGAATGAAAGTATGTATGTGTGCGCGAGAGGCTGAGTGATAAATGCTCCGAATTCGCCGTTATTTCCCTAAATGGGGTTGACAGTCTCCCAGGCTGAAAAGCTCGGCATGAAGTTGAAAGATTGCGGCATAATCGGACGACACGTGTGGCAACGCGAGATTTCTGTCGAGATTTATTTCTCCGTTTCTTCATGTGAAACGGAGAGGCGATGTACAAAACAAAATTAAGGAAAAGAGAGTGATTCTCAAAGGCCCGAGGCATGCGCGAGCCAACTTTTGCAGACATCATCGAGCTTGCCTCGTTTCCGCGCCTCCCCGAGACGTGTTCGATTTCTCATGTACTTCATTATTCGCGTTATTTTTATCTTTCTGCTGAGTCTCGCGCAGCATGTTTGGCGTACACTCGTCGCAATTAAAGAGCGCAAAATTTAATCGAGTGCCAAGATGAGGAGAAACGGGAGTAGCTAAACATGCTGCGCGACCGCAACCGATGAGCTGTTACCCTCAAAAGGGGTAAATTACATAGGCTGTGTTACATTTCCCACGGGTTTGTTAAACAAAAAATGGGTTGCAAGGGAGTGAACAAAGAGCGCGACGTGTGCCGCGTCGTTGCCTCTACGATTCGCGCTTATGGCTTATCGCGGTCACAAAAAGAGAAATCAATTTTGCGATCCACGAAAGCTCTTCGCGGATGATCGCGGGGCAGCAACGCCGCGCGCGTCTGCATGCATAGCGAATAGAATTTCATATAAGTTAAGGCGCAGGAGAGGAATATGTGTGTATTGAACGACTGAGAATTGATCCGAGATATGAATGAGAGAAAGGGGTGGAATGGGTGAGTAGATAGCATGTTTGAATGAGGCATCGAGCGACTGAAAAAGAAATGGAGACCGTATGAGACACACTGACAGACAAAGACGGAACGTCATTACACACCAGCTAAGAAACACTGCCAATATAATTGTAATTAAGAGCTCTACGACATAATTAATCAATTAATTATTCTTACTATTATTATAAAGTATGATTGTAAGTGTATAACCGAATAGATCTCTAGCTGACGCGCGAGGATGCATGTAATAAGAAACGGCCGTTCCGACAATCGCGTCGTTGTCACGTTCGCTCCCTGGGACACGGATATTTTAATGAATGACAATTACTTTTTCTCAAACTGCCCGCGTGTAAAGGGGAGAAGGGTGGGGAGGGGGTGTTCCGTGCACGTGGCGTGCACGGCGCGTCGCGAACGCGAGGCCGCGAGTTGTAAATGTAAATACTTAGTTGAAATTATCCTAACGAAACGGCATATTACACGAACCCTGTACTCGCCAGCCGCGAGGCTTGCTAATCGTCGCCGCTTGAGGCAAGCCACTCGCGAGTACCGCGAAAGCTATCTAAAAAAAAAAAAAGGTATATCTCTCTGTATCCGTTGATTTTCGAAGCACAGCGTTCCCGCGAAGGGCGGCACGCATACGGCGGTGGATTATTTCCTTCCTTTTGAGGGAATCGAAAGAGATCGGCACCGGGTAATATAAACGCGTCACTGCCACAATCACGCACTGCCAGCCCCGTCGTTCTCTAACGACGCGCCTCTAACGTAGTATCTCTCTATTGTGCACGAGCATATATTCGTTCATATCGTGCTTCTAAGAAACTCGTCGTCGGCTCTTTTCTCTTTATACGTACATACATACATAACACATATACACACACGGCCTAGCCGCAGCCATCGTTCCCGGATTTGTATATCCTTCGAGTATATATCGTCGTTCCTAAGGAAAGATTCATTAACATGACATTTTGTAAATTTATTTGAAAATTATGACCTAAATTCAGTTTTTACGTTTGAATGACATCCGTGGACTTGGAACAATTAATTATTTTTCGCCCCCTGAAGGGTGTGTCAATCTAAATGGAGGATTAATTTATTTTTATCTTGAAAAGATTAATTACTTAATTTTATATAGTTTTCTTTAAGATCGGCGATATTCTCGTAGCGTTCATATATCGCGCACTGCCAAATTTCATCGAGCACGTGATCTAAGGCACTGCCAGTGAGACATACAGAACAGGACGAGTGTGAAAAGAGACATCGTAGGTTCTGCCGAGGAGTCCTACCCGCGTTTCGTATCGATCTGTGTTTCATCGGGACTCCTCAATGCCATACGATGTCTCGCGAGAAATCGTTATGCGTTCTTCGTGATCCCGCTTTCGGGCCGAAACACAATAAAATATAAAAATGATATTTAAAAAGCAAAGAAGTTGCTAGAGTAATGGTCAAGGTGTACAAATAACATAAAAATTCGGGATACGCACCTTAAAAAATATTTGAAAGGTAATGATATCTTTGTTACATATTTTAAGCGTTGTGTTACTTTCGATTTATTACTTTTGTATGCAATCCTTGCTTCTCTTCGATATCTTTATTTTATATTTCATTGTGTGTTCGAACATTCATCGTACGTTCATCGTCAAACTTTTTTTGTGGCGCGATTATCCCCTCCTTTCGATTGTTATTTCTATCTTTTCACCTTGCCGACTTGTCTGTCGCATGATCTCTGCTCATTGTAAGACGAATTGTCAGTCAAGATTGTATCGATTAGGCAAGGGACCAATCTTTTACGTGAAAACTCATCTGCCATTTCTGGCACAAATAATCGTTTCACGGAATATGTCTTTCTTTGCAACCGACCAATTAGAGCGATCGTATATCAAGACTTTTTAGTTAATACGCGAATATTTAATTTTAATTTATTAAAAAGGAAAAGAGCTGAGCAGAGGTTCCATTAGACATTACGTAATTTTTATTTTCTTTTTCATCATTTTCGTAATCTAAGCGCAAAGGTGAGACGATAGAAAGAATATTCGATTGAACTTGAATCGCGCTTGATCTCTTGGAATGGAAGAACCGCGACAAATGGTAAAAGAGTGAGAATGAGGAAGAGGAAAGCTCTCTTCGAAGGTCCTTCCAGTTTATATGATCTATTTTTTGCGATATAAAATTTAAATTCGAGCGGATCAGCAATACGCGAAAATCACGGAAAGATACGACAAAGGAAGTTTTGTGGTAATTTTTTTTTAGCTCGATACGATATATTAGCGATCTTGTTTACAATAAGTTTTTCGAGTTGCGAATATGTTTAGGTCGCTCATGTATAATTATGTAATTGGCGAATTTAATTTCGATTAAGTATTCTCTCGTTACTTCCCTGTTGTAACTAAAATCGCGGGTAAGAGTTATTACACCTGCGTTGCGTTCAATGTCGTCATTAGCCAAGAAAACGAACTGATTGCATTTAGCTAAAGGAATTTTTTGCGCTGTGGCATGACGGCCGCATGCTCGAATCGATGGCGAATCACAAATTCTCTGTAAACATGGATATTAAAAAATACACGTGGCCTAGCCACACATACACACGCGTAACTGTAGCGTCTTGTGTATTTATCATCGTTTGTACCATCGGCCTGCTGACAATTCTAAATTATCGTTGTAGAATCAATATCGAATTTTTTATAATAATAAAGAGACGGAAGGCTGAAAGAGAACTGGGGGAGGGAGGGGGGGACACGCGTATAAAAGCAGCGTAAAACGATTTGTATACGTCTTTCTAGTGCACGAAATCTGACCGGAAATCATCCCACTTCTATGATTTCTGGTGTTCTTTTTTTACACACGTTTCGTGCATTTTTAAAAATAGAATTGTGTAAATCAGTCCATGCGATGCAGCGCAATGCATTATTAAATAATATGGGCGTACGTTTAAGGAAAACGTTGTAAAGTGTTCTCTAAGTTAATTAGGTCTGTATTAGCGTGGAAAGAGAGAGCAAAAAATATAATGAAGCGAAATACGTGGACACTCATTCTTTTTTTCCTGTTGCGTTTTTTTTGGAAATAACTTTGTGGAACACATATATACGCATACACACACACACACATATACACCGTAGATTTACTTTTTTGATGCGTGTGAGAGAGAGAAAGAGAGAGAAAAGCATTAGCTGTAATTAATATAGGACAAAAATAATGGGTGCGAGAAAGAGAAAGAATGAAAGGAAAGAATGAAAGAGAAAAAGATGTGCGAGAGTAGCATGGAGAGGTACAGGAATTCTGTGGGCGTCGTATTTTTGCAAAAATTAGAAGAAGAAAGCACAAATGAATGAAATACGAAAGGAATTTTAACCTGTGAGATTCTCCTTATCTACTTAATCATGACTTAATCATATTTCATTGAATTAATTATCTAGTAGCGTGCAAAGTATCATTTTCAGAGAAAACAAATTTTATTTCTTCTTTTTCATAAAAATCCACGCGAAAAACTTAAGAAGCATTCAGAATGCTAATTGCATAAATTTTAAGTCAAAAAAAGACATAAACTTATTGCATTAATTTATCGGACGTATAGATCAGTACTTATCTTTGAGTAAATGAAGGCACACGCAACTGACACTTTCGCGTGGAATTTCCTGGAGTGTACTGGCAAAAACCGAGAGGGCAGATTTTTACGAGAGCGTACACAACTTGAGGATCTCACACGGCGTTGACGAAAGAAGGAAACTAGCGAGAGTTGCACACGTTACAAACGTGCGGGGGCTCGGCGCGGCTCTTCAGTTTTCGTCGGACTCGATCGTCACTGTACGTGGATGTAGCAGCGTGTCGATAGAAGTTACAAGGCTTGTAAATGTATAAAGGAAAAGCAGCAGCACACACACATACACACACCGGGAGAAACGGATATTATTTTCAGCGGGCGACGGCGGCGGGACGCGGAGATCGAGAGGCACATAATTTTTCGACCGGGTTTCTTTGCCGCGGCTCCGGGAGTTGTAAATAATTGTATGTGACGCGATATACAAAGGGCCCACCCCCGAGATATGTGCATATAAGTATAGCTTATTACAGATATAGTGTTTGCATTTATTATAAATTCTATGTAAAAGCGTGACGAGAGAGAGAGAGAGAGAGAAAGAGTTCAAGCGATCGCGACGGGGGCCGCCCAAATCCTACTTAGCGAAACGCCGTTAATTCGCGCAATCAGTATTAGAAGTACGTCTTTCTTCCTCAGTTCCAAAGAGTTCTGTAAATCGCCGCGTATTTTTGTTATTATTTAACTCGTCAATCTTATTCGATCGATTTGTTTTTTTTTTTTTTTTTTTTCTATAAATAGTGTACGATATAAACCGTATTATTACGATAGATATCTCTCCTTATTATACTTTGAATCCTCCGATACTAATCGCGGCCCCGCGAGATTGCTACGGTTAGAGAAGTGCTTGTACTTGTATAAAAGTAGGAAAAATATATTGCATAGTTTAAACTAATATGGTTTATAGCGTGTAGAAAGAAACTTGAAGTATATATACGCGCGGGACGACGAAAACTGACGAGCCCACCATAACATTTAGCTTCGTTATCTCGCGAGCCCCATAGATTCTTAAAAGGTAAAGGAGAAACGATATTTCTCGTGCTACGGATGAAGCGGCGAGGATCGGGCGCGACATTTTTCGATTATCTGAAATACCTATAATATCGGGCCGAATTTTGGGCCGAAACGATCTCACGAATTTCTCGTCGCTTCGCCGAGGTCGATGGTAGCGTTTCTCATATCCGACAAGACTCGACAAGACTCAAATTGCGTAGCGAAGAGGGAGCGAAAGAGAGCACGGTTGTTTCGCACTGCCAAATAATAATAAAGGAAAAGACAACTTGCGTTCATTGTGTGGATCGACCGATCGTTTAAAAGCACCGCCGGTGTTCATTAATCCACATAGTGGTTCTACAAGGAGGGGAAAAAAAGGGAAAATTTTTCGGATTAATAGCTAGGAGAGAAGCGAAACGCGGCATGCACGCGGGAGCTTTTCCCAAAGTCCGAGCGAATGAGAGACGAATAAGAGAGAGAATATCCGAGCGTCGAACAGTGCTTTGTCTTTTTTGGATATTTTCATGTACAAACGAATGACGGTTTATAGCTCAAGAACAGAACATTAAAGAGATAGATATTGTAAGAGAATAATAATAATTTCACGGTTGCGATATCGTATTCTTGTCTGTGTCTCTTCACTTACCATTCCCGAAAATGATTCCTAATCTTCAACCAAGTCGAATAATATTCATCTCGATGCTTTTATCTTCCGATCCAACAAGTCTTCAAAGTTTGCGATTTAATTGTCGTCTTTACGAATCGATAATTTTCTTGTAACTCAAATCTATAAATGAATACAAGATGCCAATTAAAAGTAAAATAATGTAAATACGGTACTTCAATATCGAAATGTGAAAAGCTATCCCGATTAATAAGTTTCAGAATTGCATAATGCTGGCAGTTGATTGCGGCGATACCTGGATGCTGTGCAGTATACATCAAGAATCATCTCTCTGTGCGCACATCTTCCGGAGTCAGGATGAAGGTGAAAATAAAGCCTCAGGCGAGTTAGTTGAACATGATTGATTATTATTCATCGTCGAAACATTGCACGTACTTTGCAATTTACAATATAATACCTATAATACAAAATACTAATAGTAATTGCTTGATAATAATATTAATGATAGTGATAACTGAAAATATGAAGATGGAGGGTAGGTGGAAGAGAATGAGCAGGGTAGCGAGATTAAACGTAGAAATGCTTAGACGATAATAAAGAGTTGGGTCCAAAAATTCAGTCGGTCGCAGTACGATTTCATTATCGAGCTACGGCTCTCGATGGCTCTTCTTGGCACTTGCCTACTCACATCAGAGCGTGGTGTACAGAGTGTCTCGAGAAATGCGTGTGCGAGAATATATAATCCCTTCTCGTTTTCTCCGTGAAATTTTCGTCCGATCCTTCCTTACCGAAAGCTTCATCGGGGAGATTAAATGGCCGATATGTAACAAATATTTGAAGTATCATCGAGCGAATCAAGCGTAAATGATACAAAAACCAATACATCGGCTGTTTTTCATTCGTCCGCATTCGTCTGCATTCGATCGGTCGCAATTTTACTACTTAACATCGAATATTAAAATTTTCCACGGGCAAATAAAATCTTTTTTTTTTCTTTTTTTTTCGATACACTCTATATCGTACACGCCGCGTTCCCCACGAGGCGCGAATTAATCGGTAACGGGAATTAAATCCCGGTGCGCGAGAGAGAGTTTTCCAGGAGGAATTAACTAATCCAGACAGAACCGTTAAAAATCGCGAAGTTTCACGTTGCGGCGCGTGTTTTACTTCTCCTCGCGTTAAGACCGCAATCACGCGAACCGGTGATTTTAACGGTATTCCCGCGACGTCCGAGACACCGCGTCTCTTTCAAATTTTCCGCGGCCGATTAATCCTCGTCATGTGTAGGGAACAGCCCTGCGTGTTGCGCGTCGTGTAATAGTGTGTATGTGTGTGTGTGTGTGTGTGTGTGTGTATGTGTGTGTGTATAGATATATACACATATACTATACATATATAAATACTTTACTGGTAGGTTTTAACAAGGAAGTTAGATCTGCGTGCACGACGCAGAGCGGCGATCTCCGGATTCTGATCCTTCGCTATGTGTCTCGGAGATCACGATCGCGATCGTGCGTAACGACACGAAGGAGAAACGAGGGGAACGGGGGGACGGGGAGGGGGGGTAAAGGAAACAACTAGATTACAAAGTGTATCCTCTTACGCATCGTCGTGTTACGCAACGTTAACTCTCTCCCTCTCTCTCGCGTAAATTTTGATATATAAGACTACTATATTACTTTTGGCAGGAATGTCGTAATTATATATATATAAAATCTCGGCCGCGAATCGTGCGTTTAGCGCATCCACGCAATTAATGTGCACGAAACGCCACGTGGCCGCGCGCGCCACGTGCTGCACGGCAAAGAAAAATAAAGCCTCGTCTCTCAAGCCGGATCTCTCAGTTTGCTGCATTGTACCGTCGTAATGCATGCGCGTCGTATATTGCTTTTCGCTGACCTGCGAGAGCTTACAGAATAATCCCGCGAAATAATGATACGCGATTCCGCACAGCGTGTATGTACATCTGGTGAACGTCATCGGATGTATGTTTCGCGTATTCATTAAAATATCCAAATATCTTATGATATTCCGATTTGTGGATACTAAGTATAATACCGGCTTCTTTTATTTTTGATGAATATTTTGCAATATTAAAATTTAAAAAGTATTATATAATTAGGATAAAATTTTAATAAATTATATAATTTATGAGATATGATATCATTTTAGTGAATTATATAAAATCTCTAAAAGAGAAAATCATCATTTTTTAAAAGAGAAAGTTAAGAAAGATAAAAATACAAGATATAATGCACAAATTGCGCTGAATGCATTATAGATCTTGTAATTTTATAATTTTTTAACTTTATTCCGAAATTTTTCTTATAAGTTGTTTTAATAATTTTAGTATGAAACATGTATTCCTGATAAAAATCTAGACATTTGAATATCTCACGGACTATTTGTACATTCATACACACAAAAGAATGCTCAAGAATATACTTGGTATTTACGCTGTGTCGGATCTTGTTGCTTCATATAAAAAAAAAAAAAAACAATGATCAAATGTATCGAAGGAACATTTAAAAATGTATGATGACTCGGCCTCTGCCACATCTCAAAAACCACACGGCGACTCATGTGCGCTCGCACTTGTGCTGCACAAAATGCGATTTTTGTCCAGCGTTTGCGAAGGCGTAGAAATAGTATTCAGGAAGATTCAATGTGTGTGTGTGTGTATATATATTATATATGTACATACATACTCGTAATTAACTTTCAAGAAAATTTTGGACTGCGCTTGTGCGAAGAGCTCGAGTCGCGAATCCGATCCAATCATCGGTGAACTTGATCAATTTCGTGCATGCGAGAGATATATATCTCGCCTGCAAGACTTTGATTTTCATACTTATTCGACAGTGATGTACACGGACATAAAAAGTTTTCCGGCTCAGGGAAGCTTTTCTCACGCGGATGGAAGGAGTACGATTTACTTTATACAGACTGGAGCAACGATGGTGCATTATAACAAAGTATAGTGCTGCACATCCTTTTGTGACGCGACTACGCTTTCTCGAGGGGCTCGTTAGTGGAGCGTTATAGTCGCCGTATAATTATATAATAACAATGCTCTAACAATAATATTAATAATATATAATAATAAAATCATAATACTAATATTAATAATATTTGCAATTACAAACTAGGAAGAATCTCTAATGACTTCGCGAGTAGAGCTTTGTGATTAGGCATTTGAGCAGTGTCTAGACACGAGAGAAACTAAAAAACCGCGCTTGCTCGACATTATTAACAACTAATCAGTTACGTGATTTTCGCGTCATCGTCACTGAAAATCATCGCCGTCGATGATGCTTCGCCGGCAAAGGGGGATCGAGAGTGAGCGAGAATGCTGTAAATGTTTTTTGCTTAAAATTGATTTAGAAGCGATTTGCAAAAACTGTCTCGAGTTCCGTGTTCTCGGAGCGAAGAGTGTTGTATCGTGGTCATGTAAAAAGTATTAAAACACACCTCGTAGTTCGATAGAAACATGAAAAACAAACCGATATGCAATGCACATTCACCAACTCACGCACACGTACACGCATCAAATGCATTTCCTTCTTTTCTATCTCCCTCTCCCGGCTGTTTGTCTTCTTCCGTCGGAATGTGTATATTCGCTCCTTTCGTGCCCTTAGGCCGCTCACGTTTCCTCTACGACGCAGCGAATCGGTTTTTGCGAATCTGTCGGCTCACACTCACGGACAGGGTGGCGATGGACAAACTATTATGGTCGACCGTGCGCGCTCGTGTGCGACAAACCAATCCTCTATTGTGGTGCAATCGGACGTACGCTCACACTCGTAAACTTACTTGGTAAAAACGCGCTCGATTATCTCCTCGGTATACTTCCTACGACTCCTAGACGCTCGATTAGAATACGATTTACTCTTGGAAAAAAATTCGTCCAAGCGACCGCGCTTTATATACGCTCGCGCGGATCGTCGATCCTGTCTTATCGGATCGATATAGTCTAAAAGTTTAGTGCGCTCGTCGCGCGGTGATCACTACCGAAAAGGCAGAAAGCCTCTAAATATATTGACTTCAAAATCGCGATGTATGTGTTAAAAATTCTTTTCTGCTCGCCTCGTCAGGAAGTAATACACCAATACTCATTCGTGCTACGATCCGTGTGGTATCCTCTTTACGGCAACCGACCGCCCGATGCCTTCACTTGATTTCCGGCGGCCTTGGGAATCGCGCCGATTATCTTGACGCGATTCTGCTGCTGCTGCTGCTGTGTTTGCTGCTTGTTATCGCAGAACTGCGGCGGCGGCGCAAACACCACCACTTCCTGGTCTTGGCCGCCAGCAGACGGACCGGCGTTGAATTCCGGCGGCGGCGGTACGAACAGATCGTTGTTCTGCTCCTCGGCGTCGGCTTCGATCGGCGGCGGTAGCTGCGCCAGGCTGACTGCGTGCCTGGTCAACAAACCGCTGCCGCCGTAGCCTGGTCGTTTGGTCTGATTGCTCTCCTTTTCGATCGGACCGGTTAGCAGAGTCGCGCCCCCCGGCGTCGAGTGCTGGTTGTTCTCCTGATTAGCCAGATTCCGCGCAGCGGTGTCGTCGAAGCCCATCGGTGGTCCCACCGGCACATCTTGGTCCGAGCTGACGCCGCTCGAGCTGTTGTCGCCGTCCTCGACGAGCGATTGTTGCGTTTGCAAGAGAAAGTCGTTCGGATGACTCTTCGACGACTTTAACTGCGTGCGCACTTTCTGAATCTCCTCGACACTGAAGGAATGCGGTAGCGAACCGCTGCCCGACGAACTCGAGCCGGATGTGTTGGAGTTGCCGGACGTTTCACGCGCTGCCTCCAGCTTCTCTCGCGCCGCCGCCTTCTCCAGCTCCTTCGCAATCTCCGATTCGCCATCTTCGTCCGTCTCGTCCTCGCCTTCATCGTTCTCCGACTCCGACAGACTGTAATCTGGCTCGGGGATGGGCGGCGCCGTGGTGGGTTGTGCGGGCGTTCCATTCGCGCCGGACACGATCGACGAGAGGTTCGTGATGGACGAGCTGGTGCTCACGACGGTCTTCTTCTTTCGCTCACGAATACCGGCCGTGCTGTGACTCCTGGTGGTCTTCAACGGTTGCGCGTACTGATTGTTGACCGAATTATTACCGTTCCCGTTACTGTTCATATTGATGCTGGTATTCAGCGCCTGTTGACTGCCGGTCGACTTGAATGTCGTGCTGCTCGGCGTGCTGCGTAGACTGTGAGACTTCCTCAGATGCGGACGATTTGCCGGTAGACTACGCGAACGATATCCAACGGTCTTCATGTCTTCCGGCGAGGCGTACAGTTTCGCGCTATTCGACGGTCGGAAGCTCGACATCACTCCGTAGATACCGTCGACTGTGGCTGCTGCGAGTTCTGCGTATAACAAATATGACAATTTTTTTTATGTGACAAAATATTGAAAGAATAAAAATATACTAAATTAAAGATATACTCAATTAAAGGTATTCTAAGCTCTTAAAGAGTCTGTTATGAATCACTTTAATATGACGAAGAGGAGTTATAAATGAAATTATAAAAAAAAACGATTATTACCTTTGACTTGCTGGATGTGCGCCATGTTATCGTAGACTGAAGCTGGCGTAACGACGTCTGGCACGTTGGCACCGACATTCACCTTGACGACTTGTCCGACCGGCGGAGGTGGCGGTGGGTGATTCGGAGGTGGAAGCCCATTTCTACCGTTTAGAGCATTTACATCTTCCTGGCTTCTGTGACACTTGGGCGCTAGAAGGGACGACGACTGCGCTTGCACGTTGAGATCCGGCGTGCTGTGGAAGTCCCTGTGAAGATCGGAACCTCCGCCCAAGCCACCGAAGAAGCGTACTCTCGATTGCGACTGCAAACGTAAGGACAAGGGGCTCGTACAGACTGAGACTCGTGAATACCGGCGTCGTCTCCTTGCTAATTTTGAAAAACTCGGAGCGTGAATTTTACAGTATTTACAGAATTGCGATTTAAAATTTCGTGAAGGGAGTGAGAGTGAAACAAACGGCAAAAGGACGTTGGAGGAATGTGACGGAATGTGAGGATGAAGCGTAATTCCTAAGCGTGAACTCTCCAAGCTACCGTGACCAACTACCATTACTGTTCTCAGCGAAATATCATTTAAGTGTTAATGCTGTCGAATATTGCAAGGAACGTGATTACGTATCATTAGCCTTCCATGCTTATAGAGCCAATCCTGAAGAGTGACTTAAGGAAAACCGAGGAAAATTGCTGAACTTGGTTAAAGGCAAATGCGGCAATTGATTAATCATACTTGAGGCGTGAACACGAAGCTGTAGGTGGCATCTAACATCCTCGCGGACGTCAGATTTCTTTTCAATTAGCAAATGACTTAGTCACCTGAAATCATGCAAGCCACGGACGAGCTAGAAACAAAGTATTTTCGATCAGTAATATAAGTAGTAGTCCTCGTCGTCTCGCCCGCACCAGGACCGTCCCTTGTTGTGCGCTCGCACCGGTTTACGCGCAAACTATAACACACATGCAAAAGAAAACAACCACCATTACCATTGCCCAGAGAGAGAGGAGCGTTCACCGAACGCCGGACGGACGCTTTCGACGCTGGTAGACTTTTCTTACGGGGTATCCTTAACCGTCGTCGAGTATTGTGTCAACGAATTACTATCGATGGGTATGATACGAGGAAAATAAGTAGAGAAAAAGACGTATCTATGTATTAGATTCTAAAGGATAATATTAAAAGTTGTTAACTAAAGGGATGGTCAAAGAGTTCGATCAAACTACTAATGGATGAAATGAACAAACAAACAAGTTAATGGCCATTATCTAGGGCAGCTTTCATCGAGGGGGGAGGGGGGGGCTTATTGAAAACCATAGGATAAATGTTAAAAAGAGAAACGCGAACGAGAGGGCGAATGCGAGAGCTCGTAACTGAGTGGCAGGTCCTTACTTTGCCCTTGCGCTTCATCTCCGCTACGCTCGCGTACACCCTGCCGGTCTTGGCAGGCGACGATGGATGCGACTTGGTGGACTGACCAGTAGTCTGAAAGTGAGAGGAGCTCATCATGGACGAGCTGTACTGACCGCCGGCGCTACCCTGCTGCCGCTGAAATAGTTCCTGGAAGAGAAATTAAAGGTCGAAGCTGAAGCCTCGGTCTCGTCTCGTGCATACAATGCCATTCAATTCGAGGACAACGAGCGCACGGATAGATCTCTGTGATCGAGCGAAAGAAAGAGAGGGGGAGCATGTTCGACGCGCGTGCCGCAAGCGGATGAGGAGAGATAGTTACTTCAAGTTCCGCGGCGGTGATTCGGCTGGAGGTCGGACGCGATCGGATGCTGGCTGTTCTCGGTTGCACTGGTGTGTTCTGACCGGTGTTCGATCCGGTCGACGGCTGCTGTGGCATGTGAATCGATTCCGCGCTGCTCGACTTCGCACCGGTCGACGCAATCTCGTCACGATCGTCCCTTTCGCCGCCTCCCTCTGCGAAAGACATCACAAGCACGTAGCACGGATGTTTCATGATGTCCATTGTGACATTGCAAGATCAATCTATTACCTAATCCTGCGACCATCGATCGCGCTCTCGCTCGCCCCACGCTTAGCGTGGTCTTCGGATCTCTTCGAGGCGGTACAGGAGCTGGAGACCTGCCAAGCGTACCGCCAATCACTACGTTGTTGTTACCCTTGCGCGGCAAGGTTGCGTATTGTCTCTGAATCGGTTGACTAGTTGGCAATGCGGCCGCCGACTGGGAATTCGGAAGAGCGATCACTGGCGAGACTACGGTCATTCGCACCAACTCTCCCGATTTCCTTATCAGGTCGACCACGTGTTCGTGGGAGGCCGTCGTTACGTCCTCGCCATTGATCTAGAATAGTAGTAAAAGAAGAATGCGATTTATTTCAAAGAATATAAATTAAACCATGAAAATTCTACAATGACATATTTTAGAAATAAAAGTAACTTCCTATTTTGCGTTTAGCAAGAATAAGAATTTAAATTAATATCTGTAAACTTACTTGAATGAGATAATCTCCTTTTCGGAGACCTGCTAAATCGGCCACGCCTCCTTGATCGACATCGTCCAGATATTGTAACGCCGGATACTTGGCTGACGGTGTGAGTTCCATTAGTGGCGAGGTGGCCTTGGCGCCGCGCAACACGAAGCCGAAGCCTTTCCTCGAACGATGAAGAACAACAGTGCGGGGCTCCGACGTGACACTGAGAATTCAAAATTATTAGTGTATCTTTTATTAAATACAATCAAAAAGAAGAATTAAAGAAAAAAAAAAGATTGAGCATGAAACTCACGGTTTCTTTAACCTAGGTGCGGTAGCAAAGTACTTGTGTTGCGATTCTCTGCGGCCCAAAACTCGATTTCGTCCGTCCCTGGCGGGTTGCGGGCCCAGAGGTATATTCGTGTGACGCAACCGGACTTCCTGAACGCAATGCGCGGGGAACAGACCGGTACCCTGTCCGCGTAAGACCCCCTCCAGGAGGCCGCAGTCGGTCGCACCGGTGACTGTTAAAAATAAAGAAACAAAAACACGCTTGCAATCAAAAAAATATTTCTGGTCGTTACCTACAAAACAGAAATCGAAAGAGAGAGACAGAGTGAGACGGCTGTCGTCCAAAAATTATACGGAACACGGTGTTAATGACGGTGTCAATCATGAGGAACACGGAAAATCACGGGATATCGAGCGAGCGACGTTACGTCGCCGTCGATTGCGAAAGTCAACGGAGCTAGAGACGAGAGAGAAAGAGAGAGAGGAGTACATTTTGCTGGATTTGCCCGGTGGTGTACCTTCAAGGATGTCTCCTTGATTGATAGTCAGATGGCCGGTGATCCCGCTGCTGTAGTTCTCCACGCAGACCACCGTCGTGCCGGGAATGGATAATGAATTGGTTGTGTCGGACTGCGAGGTTCCCACCCCGGAACTGTCGCTGATCACGTCGGACGCCGTGTCGCCGAGGCTCTTGTCTAGAAATCGACAACGGTCGGATATACTCAGCGTGATGCCTCGTGCTCGCCCCGCATCGCCTTACCGAGCGATAAAACACCATGCAAGAAATCGAAATCCTTAAGAGAGAGACAGAGAAAGAAAGAGAGAGAAAAAGAAAAAAACGGCTAACTCTTAACGCTAAATCAAAACTTCAGCGCACTCGGCCTCAGAAAAATCAACTCAATTCGATTCGCCTATAAAGTGCTCTACGACGGCAAAGAGCTCTAGAAATCGCCAATCGCGTTCACATTCGTCGCATCCTAGAAGGTGGCCGCTAATGAAAATAAGCGCAACGTGTCTCTCCACGAGCGAGAGCGCTCAAGCTCGCTCGCTGGATTTCGGCAAGGAGGAGCCATCCACAACTCGGGATCTCTAATATCCTCGGGGACACCAAAAACGGAAGCATGCACGAACCATCAAAGCCATCGTATCCGACTAACTCTCTCATCGTGTCGTTTGACCACCTTCGCGCACCGCCGCCGGTTTTTGGTGGTGATGGTACATACAACTTGACGATGGTCCGTCATTTTATGCGCGATTATGCTGCGTAAAAAAAACCGACCGTCCGCTTCCTCATGTCTTTGGCAGTTGGCTCTCTCGTGGAATATCCGGAATATCTATACGGTGCTCGTGTTTTCCGCAGTTTGTTCGTGGATCATCGAGGAGCAGATTTCTTGGTTCTGGTCCCCTCACCATCGCAGGGCGAGTTGAGGGTGAATTGAAGGGGATAGAATGAGAAAAGAATAGTGTACCTGTGACGATGCTGGCCGAGTCTTCGCCGGACGGCTGATTGCTGCCTTCGGACAAGCTCGAGCTGGCCGAGCTGAAAGGCGCTAAACTCCTGCTGCTCGGCGACGGCGACGGCGGCATCTCCATCTGCGTTCTGTGCATATCGAGGCGATGCTGCAGCTCGAGCCGGTGCTCTTGCAGCCTCGTCAGGCCCTCCATTCTCAAGTTCGAATAATTCTCCGCGGCGCTCGGCAATCTTGAAATGGTGCGTACAACTCTTAGGGTACACCGGCGATCGATCGTGCTTCGCGCCGACCAAGACCAAGGTTCGCGTGGCGACGAGGTACATTTCTGGTTTTTTTTTTGTTTTCCAGTCAGCCACACGCGGATCGGTCCTGGTCAGGGTGAAGCATCGACGATCGCGCGAGCGTACCGAACGAACGGCGCTGCTTGCGAGTGTCGACCGAACTCGAAGCGAGAATTATATCTTTGTCGAATTCTGATGAGTCTCGGGAGAGGAGAAGAGTCTTTTCTTCCCTCCCACGTGTCCGCTCTCGCTTTTAACCACGCGACTTTATCGCGTTTCCGTCCAGCGATCGGCGGCGCTCGCGCGCGATTTTCTTGTCTATGCTTACCTCACGTTAGGATCTCTCAAGGAATTTGGACTCTGGTACTCCGACGTCAGTCGGTGGCCGTTCTGTTCGGACGGTATTCTCGACGGTAAATCGTTTCTGCTCGATTCTATGGACGGTACTCTGCCGAGGCTTCCGTGGTGGCTTGACTCGGTCGTCTGACCGACGATCGTGATCCCACCGGTGGAGGGATATTGTTCCGTGGACGGTACTCTGGTCAGGCTCACCGCGGCGGACGGGTACTGCTCCGTGGACGGTACTCTGATCAGCGTGTTAGTGGTCGGGTACTGTTCGGCGGACGATACTCTGATCAGGGTGGCGTCGTATCGCTCGCCAGATGAGGTTCTGCTCAGCATAACACCGGACGGCGCGTATTTCTCCTCGGACGCGACCCGAACGAGCACGCCGGACGACGGAGGTGGTGGATACGATTGTTCCGTGGACGGTACTCGGTTCAAACTCACGGCTGCCGCTGCGGTGGTAGCGTACTGCTCGGCGGAAGGTACCCGCGTGATACTCGAGTACTGTTCCACCGAGATGGTTCTGGTAAGGGTACCAGCGGTACCACCGACGCTAGAAGTCACCGCGTGCTGTTCGGTGGACGGTATCCTGGTGAGGGTGCCCAGATTGCTCGCCGAGCAGCTCGTCGTCATCATCGAGGAGGTGCCAGTGAAGGCCACCGAGCGTCGTTTCGGGTTGTAGCGTGGCGGCCCTTTAAATGGTACTGGAAAATCGCAAGGGTTGCAAGGTTAAGTAAAGAAAAGATTACTTAGCCTTACAAGAGAGTAGGCGCAACTCGACCGCGTGCGATGTACCCTGTCGTCTTCTCAGACCAGCGTCGTCGCGAGTCTTCAGAGGCGAAACGTGAAAATCATGTCGAGCGATTAAAATTGCACTTGGATTACGATTCGGAATGAACGCGAAGTGAGAATACTGAACCCTAAACAGTGTAAAATTCTTTTCAATTCCAATAAAATATACTTAATACGTAATAATTTCTATTCCGATTTAATTTCGTGTTTTTTTTTTTTTTTTTAGTAAACTTTTATAAAGTCTATCAAAACATCATTTCTTTCTTAAAATCTGGCGATCGTTCCAATAAAATATCGTGTCACTTGAAAGTTATAAAATTATAAATAAATATTGGATATCTTGTACTGTCTAGGGTTAAAAGGATAAGTTACACGTGTATCATGAGCCGCGTAGTACACGATGAGGACAGTGTTTCGTGAAACAGATATCGAACAAATCACTTAATCGTCACGCGCGTTAAGTTATCGCGACGGCATATATGCGCCGTCATTACCTGCGTTTAATCGTCGCGCGAGTGCTAGTCGCGTGATTTGTACATTGTACATTATGTTTTGTTAAAACGAAGAGTTACAACTCGGGGCAGGGGCTCCGAAGGCTCCGTTCACCACGATCGATCTTCCGGTGTTCCGGCACGGAAAGATCGTCGTGTGGGATTTTTGCAAAGCGATCTTACAAGCGGTCGCCGTGTCGCACACATAAGCACGCACGCACACACGCGCGCACGCACAATGTTATTTCGTGATGGCGACGATGATGGTTATTGGCTCTTCCCGGGCAACCCCGGACAACCAGATATTGCACTCGTCGTTTTAGTACCGACACGTACAGGGCGTCTCAGAATCAACGAAAGAAAAGTGGACGGTGTTACTTCTTACGGGACTTGGAGTTGTCGGCGAAAATACCCAGATTTTCAATTAAATTTAGAAATTCCACTTGTGTATTTAACTTTAAAAATATTTTTTACTGCGATATCGTTAAACTAATTCAGTGGATTTTATTTTCACAGAATTTTGATTTAAAGCTTAAGCAATACAATATCGAATAAAGAAGCCCGAAAAGACCTTGAATAAGGCTGACATTTACCGCTTCCACTTTTCATGAATTCCGGAACACCCTGTACAGACGGAAAAGCGGTAGAAAGCACACGCAAGGATAATGACTCCATCTCCGTTCTGTTGTATCCGTTTTGTGCGATACAATGTGCTCGAGATTACGGGTAAATTTCGTCGGAATACGTCATGTGCACAGACGATCGACGTCGCCGTCGTCAGGTCGTCGGAGTTCACCTGAATTCTTCAAGTTTCTCTCAGGCTCCGGAGACCCGCGGGGACCACGTCGATTCACAACGTATCTCGAACTACCAAACATTACTAGTCAAGACATTCTTGCAAATTCAATGCTGCCAGAAAAAAAATATAATCCAACGCGTCATCTATATTCGATATAGCGTAAAAATTCGATTCACGCGCTCATCAATAGAAACAAAATTTCCCGCTAGGATGTCGAGTAAGTCGTTTTTAAATTGAATTTAGAAAAATCTAATATAAGAAACAAATAGAGTGATAAAATGTTCTTTAAAAATGCAACATAATATCCTATGACAGAATTTATTTGCCAATTTTACTCAAATATTATAAAGTTTGAAAATTACTTATTTAAAATTTGACATTTGTGTCGATTAAGGGAGGCGCGATCTTTTTGCGATCCCGGCAGCACTGATCCATTCGACAGTGATCCAAAAATACAGTACCATTAGTTACTGGAAAGCAATCTATCAAGAGGTAGTGTCGTTACTTCTCCGCGATATCACAAATGTTACTCGACGTCATACACGACCATCACCACCAAAAATCCCATGACAAATGATTGTAAATCTTTACGTTACTCGTCACACAGCACAGACACAGGTAAATAGAGGTACATTGACACACGTACGTCATACTCACAACACGCCTCGCATGTAATACAATTTCAGAAGCACCCTCTAAGTAACTACGATCGAGAGAAACTACCTACTGATGCCTACCCCTCTATATTACGGGAAAGCAGCGTGCACACATGCCCATGCTCATGCTCGACTACAATCATGCCACATGAAAGCATACGTGGTTTTGTAGGCCACGTTTTCTTATCAGATAACATTTACGAATCTTATCGCGTCGACGCGTTACCGATCGCGGCCATATGCGACTTTATTTCAACAAATAAATCATAAATACCGTAGATATCGGTCTTGAAATACACGACGATATCGGCAATAACGCGATAACTGGCCACTACTCAAAAGGTTCCGACGAATTTTAATTTATTATCGAACCGATCGCGGAGATTGTATTAAAAATTATATATCAGATTATGTCAGAAAAGCTCCCGAAACCCGTCATGTTCGCCGTTGAATCTCGACGCTCGGCACCGGAGTTTTAACTTATCTAATAAACGGTATGCGTTCGTGAAGAGGGGATTAGAATCGGACAGCCACGCTGATAGTTTTCGCGGGTGTGGCGATTGAATATGGAAAAATCTTGTCGAGTAACGAGATTACGGTTATCCGTCTTCCAAGCCCGTTCGTCCCATTCGTGATCCCGGAAGGACGCACCACCGCTCGGCGTTATCATCGTTGCGCGAGCAACGAGCCGCCAAGAATGACGGAACAATGTTCGAGAGAAAAAGAGAGAAAGAGAGAGAAAGAGAAGCAAGAACGCGAATGGACGGAGGGGGCGGTGGAGAGGTAGAAGATCGTCAACGTCTGTCGTTCATTCTTGCAGCATCATGTGCCTCGACCTCTCCAAGCGAGTCTCCTGCGTCCGGATATTCGCGCCCCCGCCGCGCACCTCGCCATGCTTTCCCCCTCCTCGTCGCGGGAGAGCTCGATTTTTGACATTTCGTGCGACGTTCATAACTCACCGACTTCCTCCGATTGATAGTTCTTGATGACTTCGGCAAGCTCCATGTTGCCCGCGATCACCGCGACTTGGTACGGCGTTTGGTTCGCGTAGTTGAGCGCGTCCTTCTGCGCGCCCCTGAAGAGTAGCTGACGTATGCACGAGGCGTCCGTGTTATTCACCGCGCACACGTGCAACGGCGTGTTACCGGACGCGTTGCGCGCGTTCATGTCAGCGCCGTAGAAAAGCAGGTGGTCCAGATGCTGCACCAGATTGTTGCGACATGCCTGCGGGCATACGGCGGAGTAGGCGCGTATTAGGCGCGGAAATTGTTCAATGGAGCCCAAAGCCGCATTCTTCGCTAACTCACAACCAGCGCGCTCTGATTCGCGTATTTTTCCCTTCGCGAGAACTTATGAATGAAACCGTAATGGATAAGAGTAAACTCGCTTTACGGGAAATTGGCTTTACGAAGAAATATTTAATTAATCGATAAAAGATAAGATTTCTAATGAAATTGTTATTAAAGTTATCAAAAAGTACACGATGTTGGAACTTTATTAATGCAACGATAAAGAGATAAAAAAAATTATTTGATCTTATCAAAATCCGTTAATTTATATATGAGAATGTTCGCAAGAAACGTGACTCTTCCTTCTATTAATTCTTCAATATCTTTATAAAACTCCACTTGCTATCCAATGAAAAAGATATACGGAAAGAAACGAGCGAAACCTGATGAACTTCCTGCCAGCCCTGGAGATCCTGAGCTCCTATCGTCGCATGATCGTGAAGCAACGTCTCGCAGAGCATCGGATCGGTCTTGTAAATGACGCTGTAATAGAGCGGCGTCAAGCCCTTGGTATCCTTGTAATTCGGACTAGCACCCAGCTCCAGAAGCGTCTTCACCGCTTCCAAACTGTTCCGTTCAACGGCGCGATGCATCGCCGTTAAGCCCTCCTTCGTTCGGTAATCCAGTAGAGCACCGCCATTGACCAATGCAATTATAACCTTGGATGGCTTTTTCAAGGTAGTTGCCAAGGTCAACGGCGTCTCTGGAGAACAAAAAAAAGATTACAAACTTTTGGTGACAGTTATATAAGGAGTTCGTGATATTTTTCGTGTAAAAACATGGAAAATATTTCTATTTTGAAATTTTATATTATCTGCGTAATAGAATATAAATTTTACAAGTTTGAATTACGTAAAATGATTGCATAATATAATTTCAAAATGAATATTTGCGTGTCTCGTTGTGATGGAACTGTTGGAAATCACGCTCTATCGCTCGCGAGTCATTTTGTAATTTTCCCGCAATTGCGCATGCGAATTACCTCCTGTTTCCTGACAATGGAAATTAGGATCCAGCCCCTTGCTGCACATCTTCGCGATCTTCTCGACCTGACTGCTCTGCACATAATCCAATAACCTTCGCAAATTCGTCCTGGTGTGCATAGCCTTGAGCTGTTTTTCATCCAAATGCAGCATCTTGTACACCCGCCTCTTGTATTTGAGCTGGAAAATTTAAATCTGGCGGTGATACTTACGTTTTCTAAACGCGCGGTCGCTGTTTCAATGATTACCGAATCGACTATTAGCGCGGCGTGTCACTTTCCGTCTCGCCGATGTAAAAGCGTGAAATTTATCGCCTCGCTACTCGACGCGAATTAATTATTTCTATATTACACGCGATAACACAGCGGATCGAATAAAACCATAAACGTCGATAGCAAAATACCCGGATATTTCACTCTCCGACTCGTCGCGTGCAATTTGTCGCGGTATAGATCCGCGGTAGCTCCTAGTAGTACTTATGTAAATACATCGCGAGAGAACGCCGCGCATGGCTATCGCGTAAATGTATCTCATCGTCGGATCGTCTCACCTGGACGGTTATAATTGCTGCTTCTTACAATCTACTATGAATACGTTCGTCACGCGTATTTCTGTTATCGATGAATACGCAATAAACCGGATGTGACATAAGATGCTTAAAGTACCGGAGAATGAACCTGATTTATTTATTTTTTTTATATTTTTCTCCTTATTAAAAATTCAATTTGAGATTACCTTCTGTACATCCTTCATCTCCGTTCTCACATTACATATTCTTTAAAATCCAATAAAAAAATTTCTATTAATTCTCTGAAAATTAATACGGAAATACATTACAGTTCTCTTATTTTTCTTAGTTTCATTCGTTTAATTCCCTAAAATCCAATTTGAAGTATTTTAAGTAACTTATATATTCATTAAAATGTTTGATTCAATTTATATCTAAGCAATTTATCTAGTCGCGAATAATGTGACTTCGCACGGGACAGCATTGTGAAAACGGTGTCGCGAGGAATCATGTCCCCGTCATCTATCGCGCGACTTCTTTTCGACGCGACCGCGTGGCCGCATTGTACGCGACCAATAATAGCACGATAAAGACCACTGTGCCAGCGCGTACAGTAACGCCGGATGCGTAAGTGCATCGCGCTGCCATCATCATCGCGCGGATTGCATCGCGCACACATCAGCCGGTTTTATCGCGTTATGAATGCGGACGGACGTGTTGCGCAGCAGCAACCTCTCCGGCCTAACGGTACCGCTTATCCCCAACTTTGATACTGACTGGGAGCGAGTACCGAGCGAGATTTGAGGGTGAAAAATGAGAATTGAGCAACGCGCATCCATCGCCGCGAAATTCCACCAGAAGAGTTCGTTCACTCTCCGCGGAGAAGCGACAGGAAGCGTAACACGTCGGGCGGATAAAGAAAAGCAAACCACGAGCGAAGCTGCAAAGTAAGTTTTTACGCCCAGCCGGCGAAGTATAACGACGAGATGAAATCGAGAAAGAACACATAATTCATTGCTGAACTTGAATAGATTCCTCAATGCTGCGTACAACGAGATCTTGCCCGGGGGGGGGGGGCAACTCTCTCGATTGATAATTAATTATTTCTCGCCGCTCGGCTGACGGACACGCGGCTGTCAATTTTAATTTTTCATTCACGGATTCGCAATTCGCCAAAGTGGCTTGTCGCCCACGTCCTGCTCCGTTTATCCGACGGTAAACGTAACTCGTGCAAAATGAATGGGTCGTCAGGTGATCAAAGAAACTGGCATGAATCGAAAGCGGCCCTGAAATTAACTTCCTCCGACTTTCTGTGACGAAAGTGAGTCTTGAGATTGGCAGTAGGGATCGATTATTGTAATAAGGAAGCTTTGTTGGCACGAGGCTAACATTACGGTGGAATACCAGCGATTTGAACGCGAAGTTCATTTCGTATTCAACATAGGTAATAATATCCCGGCATATCTTAACGTATAAAGTATAACTTATTCGATATCGTTCATTCACTCGATCGGAAAATCTTTTCGAAGTAATTTCTCTTCCTTCGTATTAATAAAAATAGAATAAAATTTAAATCGTTTTTACTTCTCTCATTTTTGTAACTTACTTAACCTATTAATTTTCAATTTTAAATGTCGTTAAAGATTAAATAATCGCCTAAATTAATAAGGTAATCACGTTAAACGTTCTATACTACGAAGAGATTATTATATTAAATCTTGCGACAGTTTGTCAAGATAATGGCCAGCAACGCCATTGTTAATTAAATAATAACAAGCAGATCTTGATGAAACGTGATACCCGTTAAGAACGCCTATGTTTACCGAGAGAATACAGTCCCGCTGTAAGGGTATTATTGTTAAGGCTCAGATCTCTGCGACATATCCACAGACTTATGGTTTTCAAAACCACGGCGCCCATTGTCCGGTGGGGATCCCGCTGACAGGCGTTCGTTAAACGTGAGTTTTTCGCCGACGGGCCCCATGTAATTTGTAACTCGTGCGAGGTGAATGCGGCTTAAAGACGGCTCAAAGAAGCTGTATGAGTCAGCCGTCCCTGAAAGTGAATCTCCCGCGACGAAGCGGGGACGGTGCAGCTGGCACGGTGGAACCGATCGGGATCGGCCGAAGAAGAAGAAGAAGAAGAAAAAGAAGAAGAAGAAGGCAAAGAAGAAGACAACTACGACGAGGATGCAGAGGGAACTCGACGAGGTGGATGGTGATGAGAACTAGCACCGGTTACGCAAGAAAACCGCGGGATAGGATCCAGATCTCGTTAACCCGGGACCGGATTATTTGTTTTTCGCGAATCCCCGTTTCAACAGTCATCGCCGGTCGAGCCGTGCAAGAGCGCGAGCGCGAGCGCGCGCGCGTGGATTCGTCGCACCACGACCACCGAGTGATTTATGTATAGCGAGGATAGCGAGGATCATCGCGATGATTAATTACATAATACGTACTTCCGCGACCTCTCTCTTTCCATTACGTTACGGAAATGATTACCGTTTCGCAGGATCTTTAATAGGAAATTAAAGATGTCGTATATATATGAAGAAGCTGCATCTATTATCTTTCTAAAACTGGCTCACAAAAAAATTCAATCGAGCCAGTAAACAGTGCAAAAAAAGTACAAGCCTCATTTACGGATATATTATCGACAAACAATTATAATTATGACAAAATAACTATAAGTGTTTTTTTTTTATTGCTCAAATAAATCTTATTTAGGAAGGTCATTCCAGATTAACAAATATTACTTTTTTTTATAATTATATTCTTTTAATGTAAAATCTTCATTTCGGCATATTTTGGTCATCTGCTAAAAAATTCCCATCTTCTCACTATTCAACTTAGAAACGTAATTAGATCCTATCAGGCGTGAAGTGGGTCTGCTGACAGCCTTAATGCGCACGCGAGGAAGTTACTTAACCCTTCCGTTACTAAAACGGGAAGCCTTTGCCGTATATTTACTACCACACGACTACTAAATTTTACTAAAATCGACTACGATCATCCGAGTAAAATAAATATATATCTGCATTGTCTTCTCTCGCGATTACAATAACGAACGGAAGTAGATCGATTCTCCGTGCGAATGATTGCAGATTGGAAAGAATGACTTGATAAAAAGAATAGAAGGAATGAAAAGAGAGCGCGTCTCCTTACCTCCAGATACCCGACGGGTCCATTGAAAGGATAATCGCCGAGGCGGCGTTCCTCGTCCAGGAATTTTCCGGCTTTTCCATTCACTGGCGGGCAGAAGAGGCCGTAATTGAAGCTCTCCTTCAGCTCCTGTAAGGCGATGAAATTTTGATATTAAGGCATGGGTAAATCGCGCGAGAGAGGATCAAAGCGACCCGCCACCCCCACTTTTCCGACTGACACGTGCATGCATGTAGCAATAATAACGAACGGGCACATCTTTCCGAGGTAAGATTCAGGCACATGATTCACAATTACTTCATAAGTCATTCGCTTTTCAACGATAATCATGCTTATTTCATAATTGGACGGCTCGACGCATCGCCTAATATTTACATTACAACACATGGTGCACTCAGTGTGTACATATCGCCAAACATCAATATATGATTAATGTCATTAATACCCACTTGATTCGCTGTAACTTACTCCATCGATGTTAAACGATAGATTTGAAACGTTAATTTATTTGGCTTAAAACTAATCCAGATTTTATGAAAATAATTATTTAAATACCGAATTCTATTTAATTTTGCGATTTCTTATACACATACATAATTTCCGTTAAAAAAAATTATATTTAAAAGATTTATAATTGTGACATATAATTTTATCAGATATTTATCTCTGTAGAAAGATATGCATTGCGTGTGATTATGGTTTTCATGAATTTGCTATATAAAATTCTCTTAGGCCAATATCTTTGGTATTCATAGGCAGGGCGAATAATACGGCGAACTACTCTTTGCCTATGAATACCAAACGAGGACCGGGGAAAATCAATTCCCGACTGCATTAATAGTATTTACGACGTTCGACGACGCCGTTCGGAGCGCCATTCTTTCTCGCGGTATTATAATATTTAGCGGGTAACGACTCTTCCGAGATAGGCGAAAAGCGACGTCGAGAAACAACACGCGTGCCATGCACACCCGAGAACCGCGCATTATCACCATATATTCCGCTTACGCCACGCGAAAGATCGGCGACGATGCGAAGGAAGACAGGCCAGGCCAACCCGACAATCATGGCAACAATAGCCATGAGTGCAACACGTGCCAAATTAAAGGTTTCGTACGAAAAAAAGAGCGGGAGTCTCCGTACCTCGCCGTACCGATGGGCGGAGGTGTGGTCGACCATGGGAAAGCCACGAAACGCGAGGAAAAAAAAGACAGCTGACAAGCGAGAAAACGGATGTAAGTATTTAGACGGCAGATGCTTCAACGTCTTTTTCCTATATTGTCATAGAGAGCATCGACCTAAATACACTTTCGGTTCGATAAATCGTCTTACGAAAAAGATATTATTTATTGTATCGCAGGGGAAGAATCTTGAAAGATTTTTCCAACAGCTTATATCTATATTTATTAATCACTCGAAATTAGCGAACTTAGCGAAATTATCGAAATTAGCGACGTAGCGCATTCTAGATCGGATTATAGAGAAAAGCAGTTGTACTCTGTTATTTTTTAGAGGTTTCCTCTGGCTGCATTCAATATGCTTTTCTCAAGGTTCGTATTTACGAGCAATATAACGTCCTCGTTTCGCTCCTCATTCGCTAAGCCGGCTCAATAATGCGTCCGTGACACGCTCGTCAGTGGTTTCCTTCGGTCGCGCAAAGCTTCGTCGTGGTCGGGACGTCGTCGAAATTGAGGTTTGCAACACGTATGAATAAAAAGATGAAGATGGAGTGGCGGCCTTGTATCAAATTCTCGCAGCAAAGCTCATCTGTTTTAACAAACTTCTACATATTCTTTTTTAACGAACAGCTGAGCTATTTTCTTCTATACACACCTATCTATTCTATCCGTCAGGGAATAATTTTATCTTTTTTTAGGCGATTACAAAACGTGATGTGGGTCATTATGAAAAAATAAATAATACAAGTTGAATAAATTTAAAGGAAATATTTCTGTAAGAATCTCCAAGTTCGCACCTTTCTTGATTCATTGATCAATGCAATGTAAAATCCAACTTGCCTAATTGGCGTAAATTGAGTAAGACAAGACGCACATAATTTCACGGAGCCAAATCGAAAGAGAGCTACGCAGGGACGCAAGCATTGTTCATTCGGGTGAGGCTCGCGAGTGGTTCGCCTCCGTCACTCATGACATCCTGGACAAAAATGAAGCAGTCCTGCCAAACCGGCGCTCCTACTCTAATTAGTGCCGCGGTAATTGCTTCATAAAGTCCCAAGAGGCGGCATAATCGCACTATAGCGAAACGTGCCTCGAGTTTCTTCGATTACCCGGGGAACGGGTGAGAGGCAAGGTCATAGGAAACCGAGAGCGGAAAAAGTCAATGATCGACGATTAAAGTAGAATCGAGTAGAATTGATTACCATTATCATCCTGTCTCGCTCGTAACGTTTTTCGACGATACTCGGGAACCATAAAGAGCCGACCTCTTCGAAAGGCGAGGTCCCGAAGACCTCATCGTTCCTTCGAATAAATTCCCTCGTTCAAGCGATCCCCTTGTGCACGTTCTCTAGAGGAATTTCCCGATTTTATCGTAAATTCTTTTGCGCGATGTATTAATCTCTAAGGAAGCCTACGCTTTCATGAAGATACAGAGCTCGTTTTCGAGCAGACAGTTGTTTGCGTAGCGTGGATCGCTCTTTAAGGCAACTTCTGTGGTCCGCATCGCGGCCTCGTCGATACTCTCGAGGATTCGCGAGCGAAAAATAGCCCCTCGGTATAGCTCGGGCGCATTTTTCCGCTCTTCCCTTCTGACACGCGCGCGCGTGCCGCGACCTAGGCGAGGTATGCACGAGAAAGAGGGTCGCCGCGTTAAACGGCGCGGGACCCTTTTGTACGGCCCTGTATGGGAGAATAATGGCCGAACCGTGTCTCAATCGTGCTTTATGGGATGTAATTGCGGTCTGGCGAGGGGGGGCCAGCCTCGCCGATGTTTAAGCTCGGCCTGGCCAGCGCCCGCGTTCGTTCGCTCGCACACGAGCAGCGCGGCGACGTGCAAGGCGGATAGGAGCGTTACGGTTTTAACCTTCGCAACGAAGCACGAAACGAGTTTTCGTCCTCTTGGGGCGCGCCTTCGCCTTCGTGCCAGCGATCTCCGCTCGCTCTCGCGACCGATCGTCATCGTCTCGTCGCCGTTGACTCCGCGAATTTCTCTTCTCAGCGCGGCTGACAACCACGCGGCGAATTCGAGGCGCTCGGCACTCCGAATTTTGTTCGCACTCCAGCGCGAGCGAGTTTTATGAGAACTCCAATCGCGGGAATCTCTCGCGGAGACGTGGAATAAAACCGGATTCCATCGGGAGGCCCGCGTTTGTTCTACTGAAAAGCGCCGAAAAAAAAGAGTTAATATATTCCAAGTAAAAGGCATTCCGCTTAAGATCTGACAATTTAGCTTCGCCCATTTCTCTATTTCTCACGGAAGTCGTGCCTCGATTCATCCGACAATAAATATCTGGTGGATTTGATCCATCTACCGGATTCGCTCTTACTCCACTTTCCCCCGAGAGACGATCATATACATCCGTTGATCGGCGCGATACGACAACGCGACGACTTACGATCGCCCGCGCAAAAAGGCGGTAGGCGGTGAAAGAAGGAAACGACGGCGAAAGGTAAAGGACAGAGGGAGAGGGCAGTGAAGTAGGTAGAGGAGAGGGTGGAAGACGGACACAAAGGCGAGTGGAATCATCCGGAGTGCCGGACACAGCATCGGCGTTAAAGAGGAAATACGACCCATAAAATTTCGATCTACGCGCCGAAGAGACTACGCGACGGAGAAAAAGAGAGGGTAAAACGGGGCGGCCATGGCGGAATACGAAATCAAATTGCCGGAGTGCAGTCGAAAAAAGCAGTCATCGAGACTTTAATAGCGGTTCTTTGGACATCCGCTGCCTTACATGACCGCGCATCGCAAAAGGGATTCGAATGAACGTTCGACCGCGAGTACTGCGATCACGCGTAGCTCCGACAAAATCGGCGTGATATTGGACACTTCTAAAAAAAAAAAAAAAAAACTCGTCGATAATCTCGTCAATCAATATTGTCGATCGATTCATTACGCGCCAATAATATACGACATACCGCAATATTACGATATTTCTTTCATTGTATTCGATATCATTGCGATATGAATTTTCTGCTATTATAATTAATATTAATTAACACACAATTATATCGCGTAATCCTAGATTTAAATCGGAAGGAAAACTTTTGTATAACCATTGACCATTAAGATGGAAGATGCCGGTTGATCTGACAATGCGCGATAAGGCCGCTGTTTAATTTGAAACGATCCTACGGCTCGACAATGCAAAGGCATTCTGCGAAGCGCAAATATTTATCTGGAAGTTTATTCAAGCATCTTCTCCCGCGTCCATCAAGCTGACTCACACCATTATCGCAAAAGCGATCGACGCACTACCATGCCGCATTGAGAGATCCCGCGATACCCGAGCCCATAAGCCACGTGGATTTAACTTTTGAACAAAGGTTAATGACTAATCTCGCGATAAGATAAACGGTTTGCCTCTTGAAAAATATAACGAGCGATTTCTTAACGATTATCGACGTTAATATTAGCCGGCGCCTAATTGAATATCTTGGTAATGCGATCGCTTTTGCGTTGTACTTCGAAAACACATTACTACACATACGCATTAATACGAGCCATTATATTAAATATTTCGTAGAAGTAGTACTTTAGTCTAAAATTGAACAGCAAGCGCGTTATAATTTTGTGCGATATAACTTATAAATATAGATATGATTATGAATGTAATCTAATTCTTTTAATTTAATGGCAGTGCAAGTTTTAAAGTACATAGTCGAAAAAATATTATTAGAATTTCTAAAGAAACTCGCTTGTCTCAATTTGATAAATTTCGATAAAAGTTTCGACTTAAAATAATTAAGTAAATAAAATACTTTTGCATTTAAGAGACCGATTAAAGACTGCGCAAATTATAATTGTAAGAAGCTTCTGGTATACCCAATTTATCGACGGAAAACGAAGCAAAAGAACGAAGGAACGAGCGAAAACCGTATGATTAGAAGAACGAGCGGAAAAGAGAGATGAAAAGGGAGGATCCATTCTTCCGGGAAGATCACTGTGAAACGAGAAGGTCCTTTAGGCGCCTTTATTGATTCTTAAGTCCGTCGTCGCTTTTTGTCTCACGTCAAACTGGTTATTAGAACTGGTTCCGGTTTCGTCACTGGTCGCTATTATTGGCGCTTAACAGCGATTATCGCGTCCTTTCCTTGAATCACGTCGCAAAAAGGACTGCTTTAATTTCTTAACCATGTAAAAGTCGCCTTTTTATTACTATTAGCGTCGAGTAAAAAGTGAACTTCGCGACGTTGAAATAAGACGATTCGTATGGCGCTTACATCAATACGTTTTACATGGATCCGTTTCGCGGATCGATTAAAACTTTTCCGACGTTCATCTGCCTGCGCAATAAATTTCTACAGAGTTGTTTCAGATGTTCATTAGTCGATATAATTGGAAAATAGCAGAGATTACATAGTCAGATTATTTATAATGATTAATGGTGGTAATATAAATAAAAACGATATGAACCAACATGATATAATACGCGTCATTAATGACGCCATGTAAATTGGCACTCTTTGAGAACCAGAGGAGTGAATGTGTTGCACGCTTTCACTGTCCTGAATAAGAATTTTAGAGGACTCTTTCGCGCATCTTATTATAATGATACTTTATGGATATTGTATTCATTAATTCATCACGCGCGATAATTAGCATTCGTTATCCTCGAGTTACGACAGCAATTTCGAGTGCTCCGAAAGTATTTCTTTTTAATCTTTAATATATAAAAATAACACGTCGTTCGGGACGTCGTTCGCGCCTTATGGCGTGAAGCAAAAAAAAAAGAGTGGCAAGAATAAACTTGCAGGCATGATTAACGTGACATCGCATTTTCGTCTCGAGACCGTCGGCATATTCGCCGTCGAATTGAGTTTCGTCAAGTAACTCAATTTTCTAGATCGCAGAATCGAGTCAGCGTCGTTCCACCGGTAATTGGCAATCAATTCCGGAGGCCGACGGGCTCCACGTGGCGGCGACGATATTTCGATCACTAACGCTAGCTATGAAGCGTGTTTTATTAGGCAAATTACACTTTCTGCAAGTCATAACTTTATCGTGTTGCGCAACAGCGATAAATTGTCGCGGGTTAATTCTTTAGCGGCGCGGCGCGCATGAATAAAATATGCAGAGTAAAATCTCGCGTATTCTACTCTCGAATTAATAGCCCGTCCCTTTTTGCATTTCGAGATAATGAAGGTACGACTGCAATTACCATTTGAAAGTTAAGAATATTTAGCGACGTAGATTGACGATAGGAAAAATAAATGAAATCTCCCAGTATTTATTTATTTTTTTTTTTAATCTCTTCTACCTGAATCTCATACCACGTTAATAGGCACGAAATAAAGATCGCCGCCGACTAATTGCCGTGCGCGATAAGGTTTTTGTGCCACCGTTGTATAGCCACTACACCGTCGGCGCGATTCGGGTTGAATTATAGGGCGATTATCGGACTCGTTTCGTGCCGCGGATACGTTTCCGTGCCCCAGCATAGTAAAGGGCGGCGCTCCCCGTCCGGTAAAGGGACCCAAAATTCCCACTCGCCTCCGCGTTGGGAAATGGATGGATCTCGATTTTAATCAACCGTTAACTACGTCGTTAACGGCAATTCGTACATAATTTGGGAAGGCGCGCGCGCGGTCTCGCGGCGCGCGTACACGCTCTGCGGGGAGGTGCCGGCTAATCAAACTGGAAATTACACCGACAAACTGCGCGCGAGAGCCGCACTTCGCTGGCCCTGGATGCGGAAAGTCAGCCGAGTGACTCGCAAATTGGCGGATATTGGCAGCCGGCGCGAAACGTTTGGCAGAGAATTTTTGTCAATTAACGGCGGGAAGTTCATTACCCGGCATGGAATGTCGACGCGGCTTCCACGGATTCTCGCCGCGTTGTTTCCACGATAATCTTATTGCGAGATCACAAAATTTTTTTTCAGCATCAAAGTGAATCAAAAGTAAAATGTAGTACGAACAGTTCGATTTAAGCTTAATGTTTGTAGAATATTGTATATAGACGTTAATAAATATTTTGCCGATAAAGAATGGAATGTATTTGGCACCTTTAGCATTACATTCGTCAGAGAAAGAGCGCAATATATACAAAAAATCGTAACTGTAAAAATCGCAAACTGTAAAGAGGATTATTAAAAAAAATTTTGCGTTCCTTAAATATAGTATATATATACTGTTTGGCGGATTCAACAATGAAGATGCGACGGACGAGAGGAAAAAGTGCGTGACAATGTGTCTTATCGCGAAAGCAATTTGTTAACGCGAAGTCATTCGCCTTGGAATTCCACCGATTTATTTTTCACCAGGCCGATACGAGATAACGCACAGGGAAAAAAAGGAGCGTGCAACACGTATCGATTGCCGTTTGGCATAATTAATTGTGGCGACTCTATGACGAATGACAACTCTCCTTACCGCTTACGACGACGAGAGAAGGACGCCGATCGAGGTCTGACGCGGAGAGATTTATTTCTGTGGTACGACTCGATGTCGCTGCGGCATCCGGAGAATCGCATTTGTATAGACTATTTATAGCGACGGGGTATTTGTCTCGATAGAGGCCTGTGGACGCGACGCAATGGATCAATCTTGCAGCGGAGCACGATCGACATGTGTACCGCGAATCAAGGTCTCGAAATAATTGAGTTCCGAAGGAATGTCACGATGATCGGAAAACCATTGCAGTAATAACGGCAAACAAAAGCGGCATAAAAAGTAATGGCTTTTGTTTGCCGTATAATATGCCATCATATTCATATCACAGAATATTCATATTCTGATATTTTCACTTATTTTGTACACGTCAATTTTTATTTTCTTTTTTCTTGCTATAATTATATAATATTTGAGTTAATCGATAAAAAAGTTCCGACTTGTAAAATATCTGAGATATTCATAAACGTGAGTTGACATAAATGTAAAATGACTGAAAATTTATATTTTTTTAGCGTTTTTAATTTAATCTTTTTTTAAATTTGACGACGAAATGCAAAATACAAATTAATTTAATTTGTAAATAGAGAGAGAGAGAGAGAGAGAGAGAGAGAGAGAAAGAAAATCTATATTTAGAAAGAGAAATATTGACAAAAGAACTCCGCGCCAATACACATACCTATACCCAATTCGAAAAGCTGAAGAGAATTTCTTCCAATATCGCGACAATTATTCTTTCATGAATAATGCTTGCTGCTTTGCGCGCGCTTGCAGTCAATTTAATCTCACACAATATAAAAATAAACTAGAATCGATATTTTACCTCGCAGGAATATTGGAATATGTCGCGCAATGCGTCATCACATTATGCAAAAGGTAACGTGAAAAGCAAATTAATTATGGAATAATGTACCCATAGAATAATTAATATCATAAATTAATCAATATCGCTATAACGAATAATCCAATAATTCATAAAATGGCATAAGACATCACTTTAAACCGATAAGTTTCGTTAAAATTTTCAGTACTTTTATTGCTTATTAATCACATTATTACTATCGATTTTTTTTAAGTTCCTATAACATTCCCGGTTTAATCAAACTTTTTAACATCCAATCCAGACAAAGCAAGCGAGCGTGAATAAACTCGAACGAATCTTGTTTTAATGAATGCCGCCCTATTGGTATCATCGTTCATTCGTGTTTGTATTCCGAATTGAATTCCGAAAGAACCTATCCACTACACAAACGGATACGCAGCGAAATAGTAGAATTACGATTTAGCAAGCCGATGATATCCATTTATTGCACTGTCTGTAAGCAATACGAATAACGATTCGTCAGACGAGAGCTGGTTGAAGTTTTGAACGTTTGGAATGAGTTACTTTGTGCGAAGCTAGAAATGGGACAAATCCTTTTTGAAAAGTCGCTCCCGGACCGCTCCAAATCTCAACCGCAGCCCCAGATGAGGACGCAGTAGATATAAAAGCGGCACACTTTGCATTTTCGATGATCACGTGCGCGTCCCAATTGACGTCGAGCCATTTCTTACGGTCGCAGGTTCTGCACGCGTGTGAGATATTCTCCGTGCACACACGGTACACAAAAGATGGGGGATCAGGGGCAGCGGCGCGGGACAGGAAGGGGGAAGGGGTAGAGGCGGAGGTGGAGACGTAGGTGAAGAAGGAACGCAGGGGAGGGCTACGTACAAGGAATTCATGAATACGAGATTGCACTCGAGCAGCCCCGGGTAAAAGGCTGCTGCAGTTACCGGCTACTGGCGCACGGTTAGAGATCCGTCGAGACTGAAAGAAGCGCGCGACGTTATACACAAAACGAACCGTGGAACGAACCTTTCCCTCTTTTCCATTCCTTTTTCCCTAAAGAGAACGCGACTATGGGCGCGCAGTTACGAATGCGAGTGAAAAATAGCACAGCGTGTTCTTTTAATGTGTCGCTAATCGTTCGGTCTGGCGAAAAAATTCAGTGACAATTTTTTGGATTATAAATTATTATTATAGCAAAATGTATGGTTATTTTATAGGAATAATAACACTTGAAACATACTCGAATTTATTTGTAAAAAATTATTAAAATATATATGTGCATACAGTTTTTAATAAATATATTTGAATAAGTATACATATGTAAATAAGCATACATATGTAAATTGAGTTACTTTTTAAGGAATGGGAAAGATTGTGTTTAAGGCACGTAAAGTACTATGCATGTTAATTAAAATGATAGCTCTAAAATTACCTCGCGATCTCGCGGCAAGATTGTCATCAAGCGACGCGCGCGAGAAATGTATACTTAATAAACGTTTAATAAGCTCGCGCTGTTTCTTTCCTCTTTAAGCAAATCGCTATGGGCGTTTTTAGTGGGAAGGGTAAATACTCGTCGCTAAATTGAATGAGCGGCAAAAATGTTTCAGGAATGAGGACGATTTGCCGCTGGCGTGATCGAGGAGCTTCGTCCGATCCGATGCGCGCGCGAATCGCATATCCTCGGAAGAGTCTGCCCGCCAGGAACACCAGCAATTACGCGAAATAAGCGACAACGCTTCGGGTTCCACCGAGTTACCCAACGACGGCGGCTAAAGAGCGAGGTTACAGCCGAGGAGCGGCTGCACCTTCGCCCCCTTTTCGAGGAAGTCCACGTGTCTCCGCGGATGCCTCTCGCGTGCCCGCCTCCGGTTTCCCCGCGTGGAAGATTCCGCATTCGATTGAGACTCGCTACGATCGCTACGATCTTTAACCCGCGTAATTGGCTCCGGCGCGTTCCACCGTCCGTCCGAAAATCGCGCATCTTTCCACGCTGAAGCAGGATCTGCCCGTAATTCGCCTGCTCACCCCAGTCTCTTATTTACTTCGCGATTTTCCTAATCGCTAGTTTTCTTGCTTTTCAGCTTATGCATCCGATTTAAAAATCACGTTCGTCCGGTTCCGACGAGGTCGTCCTCCCCGTCGCAGCGCTGCGGAAAGCCTGGCCATCGATCTCCATTCGATCTATTCTCGTACCAGTTCGCGGCGTACGATCGATATAAATAGATCGATGTAGTACTCGCCCGACAACTCGCGCGCATTTGTTCCGTGTCGACGGCGGGGCGGCACAGGATTTGTCGATCTTGACGGCAGAATTCTTCGTTTCTCCTTAGTCCTACGTACATACACATGCAGGCATCATTCGAACGCGAGACAGTTTATTTCCGGGTTGCGCCATTTTATTCGCGATACGTTGTCTATAAGTATGCGAATCTACCGTCGACTTGAACTTGTTTGTGGAATCGATATGCCACGTGCGAGGGCAACTATATCCGTCGTTGGAAATCGATCCAATTGTTACTCCAAACATCGTAATGTAATCTTCCATTGTAAAAGATGTATGTATATATGAAGAATTCTGCTATCTAAACCTTTATTTTACGAGATATTCTAAAAGGAATGACAAATGCAAATAAAAAAAACATCAACTTGCAATATTAATTTTGTCATTTTATATATTAATATCTAATCGTCTAATAAAAATTCTTATTTTTGTTAAAATTTAAATTCAAAATGTGTCAAGCATATTATTTGAAAGTGTTTTAAGATTCTACTTCTAAACTTTGCATATCTCGAGAAATTTTTATATCGCGTGTATTAAAATTAAGGTATTTTTTCTGCAATACAAAATCATCTTCTGATAAACGTAAAGGGTACGTTATTACATGGTGCAGGCGCGAGAAAAATATGCGTTACAAAGTGACGACGCGTAGATAGCCCGAAGCCGCCGTGAGGGAGAGATGGAGAAAGAGAAAGGGGGGCCGCGATCCTATCGGAAGTAAAGGATGATCCTGGTTCACACAATCGTGGATCACGATGATCGTCTATACGCCTACGAAGTCCCTGCCTTCTCGATCCTGCCACGGATCCTCTGGCGCTCCGGCCAGGCTGAATTTATCCGCGCCGAGATCATCCTGCGGGATATGCGGCGATATACTATCGCCGTGCCGGTAATATTCGGTCTGTTCCGGTACAGTGATATCGGTAGATCATGCACATTTACGGCGATAAGCACCGGGCGACCGCGTCGCGATCTTGAGGCAATTGCTTCCAGGAGCTAACTATCGTCGTCTAATAATAAGATTTTATCGAGACGCATATTGATAGCTTGGAAATATCTCAGATCGAATTAACATAAATCATCAGGATTATATTGGATTGAAATATCAACTATATTGTTAAAACTATTCGTATTATCATATTATAAAAATAATGGACCTCCTAAATTTCGAAAAAATCAAACGCGGAATCAAAGATAATATTTCACGTGAATAATACGTGCAGTAGAAACTTTGATAAATAGATTAAAATCATTATTTATACTTTCGTCTTTTTCATATCTAGCTATTTCTATATTCTACTTTTTAAACAACTTTTGGCGAATCGCGTTAAGGGTTCCGTATCCTATTCTCGATCAGCGAAGACGAGAGAGGGTACCTACACGGGACACGAATAAACTGTAGAAAGGAGACGGAGGTGGAGGTGGAGCAATTTTAACACGAGAATGGGCCCCTTAGGCCAAGGTGATCGAAAGCGATATACACGAAAGGAGTAACGAGCTGGCGTCGTTAGCGGCACACGGTGTATTTAGAGCGTCTGGGCGGGAAGGTAACAAAAAGGGTAACGAATTTCTTGGCCGAGACTCTCCCGTGCGAGACCTAAGGAGCACGCGGCGCGTTGCGTCGCCTCGACGGCAGATCGATAGTCTCGCCCAGCTGCAGCCCGAACGAACAGACGATGGAGATAATTTCGAAAAATGGTTTTCTACGTAACTCTCGTACGTGCGAGGCTTCTGGGATGCTGCTTTCACAAATCGCGCGTGAGATAAGGAATGTTCCATGCATTTCCCTCGTGGAACGTACGATTCGGAGAAAAATTTCAAGATCTTCAAAAATTCTAAAAAGAAAAGGGGCACTCTCTTTTATTTCAAGAAAGGAAGATTCCGCGAGTATATCTTAAAAATTTTTGAGATTTAGATGTACGTTCTTTCTCTCTCTAAAATATATTAATAATAATAATAATGAAGTTTTGCATCTACTGTAGGAAAATATTTCTTGCTACAGAGAAATATTCTGAAAAAAAAATTTAACATTATAAATTGTAAATATGTAAGTAAAGTAAATCTTAGCTCATAAATTTCCGCAGAGTTATTCTTGAAAGGGGTTCTTGTCTGCAGAACGATGGCCGGCACTACTGCGTGCCGTCCGCAGGAACGCAACGCGGCAATCGATGTGGGTTCAACGGTTTCGTTAACCTCCCGGCGAAAACGAAAGTCACCGTGTACAGCAACGTCAGAGAGACACAGCAGCAACATTAGCAGGCAGCGGCGCTGCATCGCGATGGTCGGGACGGTCTCGCCGGAGGAGGTCGACAGCATGGCGCGCGACCTCGATCGAGGACACTCGCCCGGCGAGAATCGCGGATATCCTTTCGAGCTTTCGTGTTACATCAAAACGCATTATGATGCAAAACGCGGCGTAACGTCGCGCGTGGTAAAAAGCGCATTACGGCGCGTTTCGACGCGCCAAAATGAATCTCCTTCGTGCCTTATCCTATTAGTACCGTGTAACTGTACACGCAGCGACGTACCTTCGCTGAGAAAATTTGCGGTCTCGCTGAAATGTCACACCTGAGTGAACCACAAACGTGATTTCGAGCGGCTAAGTATATTCCGAATATCCCATACAATTTCTGATATTCCCCTCTGAGCGCAGTAAGCGTGAATTTTTGTCGAGTACCGTTCTGTAAACTACAAAAATATTGAAAAACCGCAGGTTGCACATGCGGCACGTAGCCGCTCGATTTGTGTCACAAATCGTGCATGCAATCGTGTGTCACGATTGTTTTCGCTGACGTTTTCGAACACGAGCAGAAACAAACTCTCGAATGCACGCATTCCGAAACTGAATCAAGTGAACTGAGAACGCGATGAGAACAATCAGAACAAATCGTAAGAAGAGGGAAGAATGCATGTAGTAATATAATTGTGATATAAGTATAGTTTGCAATTGATTACGAATTCAAAGTCTGGTCTTCTTGAAATTTACCGTTCAGTTTGACTGTCCGCATCGCATTTAATAACATCGGAGCAACAATCGTACTAACTATTATCATGCAGAAACCAACAGTTAAGGGCAATCACGTTGCCAAATTGCCTCGACGAACTATTGTACAAGCATGCTAATCGATATACTTCGCGAAGATTATACCATACGAGCAATCTAAAACTATGCCGCCTGATCTCCCCGTTCTGTATTACATCAATATTACATACATTACTATAGTATTCGCTTCGAGAGATTCACACAGACATAAAGGATGATGTATAAGAAAATATAAAATTATATAAAAGATATATATGTATATCTTTGTTATTTTTAATGCATATTAAACGGCAGATATAAAGAAAAGAGGCAGGAAAATTGCAAATTAACTCGCTACGTAATCATAGCTTGTTAGCAAATGAATAAAAATAATCACTTTATATAACTCTACTACTACGACCGGATTGTATAATAAATGTGCCATGTGACGGCGCTTTACTGCAACTTTCTCTGCAAATTCACTAAATCAAAAGTTGATAACTCGATGTTACATACGTTATACGTATATGTACGAAAAAATTTTTCAGAAAATACGATATAGATATGTATAAGGAATACGTAAAAAAGCTCATAATTCGTAGGAAATAAAAATCAATAATTATATCGAACATTAAAAAACTGAAAAGCCACATTATTTCTGCATAAGTAGTAGAAATATATATTGTAAAAAAAAAAAGTATCATTCCCTTTAAGTCGTCACAGAGAATTCTCTCATTTCGCCATGCAAATTCGCCGACGCAAAACGGCAAATACAAAAGGGGGAGCGAAAACGACCGATCGACGAGGAACGAAAGGCGTGGTCGCATGCTATTAGTAATAGTGAAGACGTACCCTGTACCAAGTGGCCACCTGCGAGACGCTCAAAAGGGATGGAGAAGCGGTGTTGGCGGTTTATCCGTAACACAACCGGAAGGTGGAGGGTGGTGAAGGGCCCGAGTAAGGCGGGTTTTTTTTCGAGTGGCATTTGCGATATTTCGTTTGTTCGATCGTTCGCACGAAGGGGGGTTGGTACGCGGCGTTCGTAGATAGGGCCCCAACACAACACGAGACGATAGTAGCACAGGTGTGGCGGTTGGTGGTTGGTGGCGGGTGTATTTCGCCCCCGTGCAGGGTGAGGCAAAAGCAAAAACAACAACAACAACAACACCACAGGTCAGAAAATACACGATCATCGGCGATCACACGCATCGCGAGACAAATATACTTATATATAAATCTATACACATGAATAATAAATAATACAGGTGCATGTACATATCGTATAAGATGCTGCATCCCAGGATGAGTTGGACGTAATCGCAAATGACAAATATTTCTCTCCTTTTACTACAATACAGCTGTATATAATACAATAATATATAATACAATATATCATAAAATAATAATAATAATCATAATCATCATAATTATTTATTGATAGGACTAATATTTATCTAATTATTTAAATGATTCCAAGTGATTATCGACAAATTCATCCTGTGCAGCGCATAAATATTTGATGAGTAGATATAACTGAAAATAAAACATTAAATACCAAATCAAACTGTAAGAAAATACTGGGACAGGATCAAATCGGTACCAATACACGTTCTTTTTACATTTTCATGCAAGGCACACAATTGTCGTATATAACACAATCGATGAACCGTATACTGGTACCGCGTATTTAAATCGCTTTAAGTCTCCTTCACGTACCTGATACCTAGATCATACAATATATCTCAGCTATTATAAAGAAATGTATAAATCGATTTGATGGAACGTGAAAGAATTAAAGAAATTATTTCGACAGATCAATGAGATTGCGTGGGAAACTAAAACGAAATGAAGCGAGGAAAAATGAAAATGTCGAGTAAGCAACCGGTCGTTTTTGGTGGAGGACTTAACGGGGGCATATATCGGGGTCTCTGTGCTGTACCTCCTGTGTCCCGGAAGGCAAGCATGTGGGGCAGAAAGACGACACGCGTGAAAATTCTTGCGTGACAGAGAGCAAGAAAGAGACAGAGAAAGGAAGAGAAGAGAGGAGAGAGAGAAAGAGGAACGTATGACAGCGTGACGACTTCACAGAAAGCGAAAAGCCAACACAATATCGATATTCTAGTCTCTATTTCGCCTAACGGGGACACTCGCGCATGTGCGCGTGCCTATTCTCGATACGCTTCAGCAACAAAGTGCGTCTAACATGTGCTCTTGTGCGGTCGTCAAAGTTCTCGAGAGTCGAATGAAAGCACGACGAAAGCGAGTACGCGATGGGATTCAAAGGCGATGAGTATCGGATCGTGCAGTGTCGTCGACCGAATCGAAATGCGATTTCTTTGAAGTCGAAGATAAAAGGAAAACCAGTAATCAACGAAAAGTAAGAGTATTACGAGGAGGATTTAGCGCAGTGATGATTAACTCGTTTCTCTCTTAAAAAAAATTCGAGAAACATAAAATGTAATTTTCTCAAAACTTCAAGATTAATTATCCTAAAAAGAAGAGTATATTACTATTGTGTAAAAAACTTTTCAATTAAAGTTATAATTAAAAAAAAAATATATATATATATAATATAAACAGCTCCTAATTGCGTTGCATAGTTCAATGGAGAACATTTAGGGAGCCTTAATGATGTTTTCCTACAAAGAAAAGCTTCGATACTCTCGAACAAAAAAGAGAAGGGAAGTCTCGATCCGATTACCGTCTTTGAATCTGGCATACTCTTCGTGACTCTCGGCAGTCCCGTGGGACGATTCACCACGAAAGCAGCAGAAAAGACTGGAATCTCGCTCTCTCCTCGCCTCGAGAATTCGTCATTACTCGCTCTGGCGGCTCTTAATTTCGCGCTGTCTGCAATCTCGCGAAATCGGCATGTAAAGCGCGCTGCTGCCTCCGCTCTCAGTGCGCAACATTGTGCGCTGTACTTTTTGCCGCCCGAGGAACTACGAGCGGTTTCGCGACGACGAAGAGGGCGGGCGAAAGAGGGCAGAGGAGAGAAGAGGAGAGAAAAGGAGTGGAGCGTTGGAAATAGAGAGACAGAAAGAAAGACAGAGAGGAGAGAAGAAGGAAAAGAAAGAGAGAGAGAGAGAGAGGACGGACAGAGGGAGCGTCCTTCGAAAAAAGCCTGATGGAGTCCTTGGGATCTGGCATGGCGGTACGCGCGCGCGTGCGCGCGCGAGAAGCGGATGCACGGTGATAAATGACAGATCCGATGGAGTTCGACCGTAATCGGCGATTAATCGATACTCGGCGATCCTCGGTGAAATATACACGCGACCGCAATTTCCAGCGGGAACAAATCGCCCCGGGTGGCGCAGGTACGAATTATATTATACTACGCTCTCAAGAGAGAGAGAGAGAAAGAGAGCGCGGGCGAATTTCTCAACAAAATGCGACTGGCATTGCGCGTACGCGTACGGATATACGAGAGGGTAAGAGAGGCGAATAGCTGTGCTGCTCCGCTTCTGTCCTTTTCCGCGCGCCGTCCGTCTCTCACGCGTACCAACTCGCGCTAAATCGGGGCTACGAATTATATTACCGGCGCTTTCGATCGCGGGGGAATTTCTCAACGAAATACGTGTAATTATCGTGCGAAGGACTCGGCGCAAGTAAGTAAGCAAGCGAGCGAGCAAACGCGCGCACTCTCTCTCTCTCTCTTTCTCTCTCTTTCTCTCTCGCGCACGTCCGATGGAGATGGCAAAACGAGAATCCGCCACGGGCTTCATAAATTTCCGACGTAAGGATCGTCCGGCCAGAAATAACACGCGGGAGAGGTACGCGCGCGGGATTTATTGCCGCGAAAGAGAATAATGCGTTCCCGTTTTCAATTTCTCCCCTTCATCTTCCACCGCGCAACCTGCCTGCCTGCCTGTCCGTCCGTCCGACCGACCGCCCGTCCGTCCGTCCGTCTGTCCGTCTATCTTGCGCTATCGAGCAGCCGAGAGATAAATTTTAGTCCGGGAGTGAATCGTTCGATCGTCGTTAAGAGCATCGATATAACTCCAGCTCCGCAGGCTATTTTCAAGGTTTCCCTCGGGATATCCAGGAATATACACGAGAACTCCTCTCCTACCTACGTCGAAACGTTGTTCATACCTTGGGCAAGGACGCCAGACATTGCTGCTTCACGTCCCAGACCAGCTGATCCTTCGGGAACTGCAGACACTTGCTGACGTAGAGCTCGGGCACGTGGATCCGAGCGAGGAGCACGCCCTCATTGACGGGGGTGTTCTCCGCCGCCGCGAGCGCATCCTCCGCATTCTGCTGACCTTGACCCTGCGTAGGACAACCTTGAGGACCGATGACTGCCTGACTCTGAGACGTCGCGCTTCCGGGTGAGTCCTGTTGCTGCTGTTGCTGTTGCTGCTGAGGCGACTGCTGCTGCTGCTGCTGAGGCTGTTGCTGTTGCGGCGGCTGCTGCTTTGGTCCCGCCTCCATTGCGAGGACCTCGCGGTTCCTGACGATTCCACCTTCAGTAGCTCACATCTATATAACAGCAAAAAATCATCCGATCGGTTATTAATAATAATAAATTCCCATCAGTAAAAGTAAGACGTATTACGTAATAGCAATGGATAATCTCATTGAAATCGTATAATTCTACTAATCAAATATTATTTCTTTTCAAATATTAATTTGAAAAAAAAATAATCATTTATCGGGAGCGTCTGGCAAAACGTGGATTCATTAACGAGCGTGTAAGTGCTATATATACGCGGGAAGATGACAACGAAGAGACGACGGGTGTGCGAGAGGGCGGGTCGTATGCGAGAAGAGTGAAGGCGTTTCGGTCGGAGGGGACGAAGAAGAAATTAAAACGGCGAAGGATTCGCTTGTTTACGACCACGGCGAGGTATAACGGTAAAGGGAGGACGGGATTACCGCAATGGAAATAAAGAAACGGCGCCGGGACGCCGTGCTACGGCGATTTTTAACGCTCGTAAAAGGTTTTATGCCTCATGATGCGTGCAACATACGCGGGTTTTTCCTCCTTCACTTTTCGTCCTTTCTCTCTCTTTCTCCCGTTGCCCAGGCCTTTTTATTTTGGGCGTACGTCGGCTTCGCGATGCGTAATCAGAGATCCGAATCGAAGCGAAGCTACTACGGCGAGAGCTCCGGTCGCCGCTCGCTACCACAAACGCCGCGTCCCAACAATCATAAGAGCCGCGCACCTCTCTTGGGTGAGACGACCGTAATTTATATAACGCCAGGAATGGCTTTTCTTCCATACCGGGGGCCGTCGGGAAAAGAATGACCGATCCGTTCGAGGCGCGAGACTCATCGTTTTGAATTGATTATGCAAATTAACCGCGCGCTCACCTTCGCGTCGCGACTCGACGTACGCGTGCAGGGCCGGGCCCCCGTACACGAGGTAATTCTCTCGGTGCCTCTACGCGGACAATGATAAAAATATACGCTGAGAGAATTAATCTTGTCTTTAAGTCTGTAAAGTTAACGTATGTGCGCATCAATTATATCCCGATATTTGAATAAAAAAAAAAAAAAGAATGCGTGCGACCATTTATTACAAGAGCAACGTCCGACGATTTATAACGCAGGCGGTTTGGTATCAGAGAGAAAGCTTTGTGATATTGAATAATAAAGTTATAAAATGTAAGCGCGATGTAAGTCCTGGTATTCTTTGAGAACCCCTACCCTACGCAGGCTTCTTAAAGTGCCTTGATCCGACCATGGATATATGTAGTTATGAAGCAACATTGCAGGTAAACTTTTTCCACCTTCCAGGCATCCCGCGATTCCTGCTACGTTATTTTCAACCCGCGTTTACTATCATGACAAGCGTTTATATTAATTAATTAACTTCTGACTTTGCATTTATCTCGTTGCGCCGTTTGCCGCTTTGGCGCTTTTGAACTGCAGAACCGGAGGGATGCAGAGCCCTCGGAATCTGAACATTCTACAGATTCGCACAAACTCAAAAGATAAGATGAAACGATCTTTGATAATCGTGCGGGATATCCTTTGAGTCATCGTTCGGCGCACGGAAAGATTTCTATGAACGAGCCCCTGATAAATGGACTTCTGTCCTTCCTCATCACCGGTGATAAACCGGTGCCTGCCATGATATACGTATCGTCGCCAAGTGGACGAGCAGGCCAAATGTATTCGTCTTTATCCCGCGCATTTACGCTCACCGCCGTCGTTGCCGCTCGCCGTCGCGCGCGATAACGCGTTTCGCCGTTTTATAATTCCGCCTCCAACCTGTCGGATTAATCACCTACAACCGATGATAACTGACGTCTTAACAAGCGGCGCGCGCGCGCGCGCGTGATCGCTTTCACTTGAAAGTTTTCAACGAGACGAGAGTTTACCGCTGCCGCTGACGCTGCCGACGCCGCGCCGCCGCGCGGCAGACTTTTATTTCGTAATTCGCATACGCGCGCGTTGTCCTGCACAGAGCTTTTGCACTGCGAGCCATGTAATCCTACGATTAAGGCGCAGTACTTGCGTCATCTTCGGTAATGGAGTAACATGGAAACTTTACGATGCACCAGCGGTGCATACACAGGATGTTCGCGCAAAATCGCTCTATTTGTTCCTCTCTTCGAGGAAACTTCAAAGTTTGCTTTCTAACAAATGTTTCATCCATCGCTATTTTTGTTTGATATCAAAGAGATATAGTTAATATTATAATATAATAGAGTTAAAAATAAAATATAAAAGTAAAATTTTATTTATTATATTTTTAACTTTGATATACACTTGACTCGAAAAAAATAATATATTTCTTTTTGGATTGCGCATGTAAAATTCATATGGCATTTGTCATTTCGCATATAGAAATATTATTCTTGTGCATACAGAAAGCATACATAAATACTGATGTGGTACAAGAGAATATTATTTCAGAGAATCTTTGGAGGGGGAATAATGAAGATTGTTTTAAAAGCGTACCTTTATGTATGAGCAAGAAAGAAAATCAGGGTAAAAGGATTCCACAAAACGAATAAGAAACGCTGGAATCCTGGGGATATAAGTGTGAGATGTCAGGTGCTATGAGGAGAAGTTTGATGGGAAACCGCAGACACCATTAAACGTAACCCTCTTGTCGGGGGAGTCCGGACTGCGTTAAAACTTTAAATAACCTACTGACCATACTGCACACATGTATACATAACTTATGTTTCGAGGAGGAATGCATGAAGAAATGCACAAAGAACCGCACGAGGTCTATAAGATCGCATCTGCCGCAGCGAGCTAACGCAAAATTACTATCAAGTCGTAAATTCGCTCGAGACGTCGAGATTTTTGCACGACAAGCTTTCTCGATTTTTCATAAAAATTTACAATCCTACAGATAGCACAATACGTTCACATTTTTTATTGTTTCATTTAAAATATTTTACATTATGAACATGCACATTTCTGTAACCTTCTATGATAAAAAAAAATATTAAAAAAGTTAAAAATTTCAACTTACGATTGTAATATAATACAGATAACAAAAAATTGTTGAGGAACTTAATTAAATAATTTTTAATTATTCAATAAGATCAGACGCGTGTGACGGGAATTCGCAGAATGCTGCGCGCGATGCAATTTTCGCTTTCGTCGACTCGCTCGTCGCCGCGCGCGCCTATCGCACGCAATATTTCACAGTGGATTATAATAGTTGCGATGATAACGACACGCTACTTTTTCCAAGCGACGAATCGATCATCGCCGGCCCGATGGGGCTATCCGGCGAAACCGGTAGAGAAGTGGAGGACGAAGCAGCAGCAGAAGAAGAAGAAGAAGAAGAACAAGAAGGGAGGCTATAAGAAAGATAATAAGAGGGAACGAAGAGAGACGATGATGAACCGAGGGAGAAAGGGAGGGAGGGCTCATGGGTGCGTATAGACGAACGCACGATGGACGGATGGATAGACGGACCCATGGGTGGACTGACCGACCGACGGACGGACAGCAAACGCATCAATGACAAGACGTAAATCATAGTTTTATGACCCGTCTTTATGTGGCCCTTATTCGTGGCACTCATTGGTAGAAGAGAGCCTTTCGGATTTTTCTGTCTGGCCACCCTGTACTTGTACGTCCAGGACCGCATCGGTTCATATCGACTGTGCGAAGACTTACGCTTGCAAAACAATCTTTTATAAAGACTGAGAGAGAGCAACAAATTTTATTAATTTTTTCTCGACTATAAAATAACGTTAATTAAGAATTAATTACAATTAAGAGTTAGCGTATCTTTGGTATATTTTTTGGGTATAATAATACATATAGCATATACAAATTAAATTGAATGACATTTAATTTCTAATTTCACTGATGTAATACGCCTCAATTATTTTTTAAAGATGTCTTTACTTATGCACAAGTTGAGAAATTAAGAAAGTAATTAAATGGATGATATAAATGATTTATACAGACTTAAGTTCCTTTTTTGTCTGATTTTTAAATATTGGGAGTTTTTAAAGATTTCGACATATTTTTTTATCTTTTGTCATGACGCGTAAGTGCATGAGGAAAGCGTCTCAAAAGAATTTCGATGAGGTTCGCAATCGCGAAAATAGAGCTTTGCTCCTGTTTTGAATTCCGCTCGTAGATTCCGTTCCTCGATCCGCCCCTGAACGCACGTAAGTGCGTATATAACAGGTACCCGCTGCGTGGGCGTCGGTTTACGGGTTTGCTTTTAAGTGACCGTACCTTAATTCGCGCTGCGGTTAACAGTGTGTCGTGCTTAACGGTGATCCCGTGAGGGAGGATAGGGGAGAGAGTGAGGGAGAGAAGGAAAGAGAGAGAGAGAGGAGAGGGGTAGAAGTAGTAATTAAAAAAATCCGGTAACTGCACCGGTGGAAATACAACCCGGCGACAAAAAAGAGGGAAGGTGGGTGCACGAAGGCAGCGAAGGACAGCGCGGGGTTAAGGTACGACCCTGACATTCTGGATCTCGCGGACGTGGGTGTGCGCACCGCGCAACTTTGTTGCCGCACTTTTTCGAAAGCATCTTCTCTTCTCTTCTCTTCTCTCTCTCTCTCTCCACTTCGCTCCGCAGTCCGCTCCGGGCCGCGCGCTGCGGGTCCCGCGGAGCGCGGTCGCATTATGCGCTCGCGCGCGCATAAAAGGGAACGGCGTGCGCGAGCGAAGGCCTTGGCGCGGAGAGGTGGTGTGCCCGGCGAGGGTTATTTTTCAACGACATACGCTACGACGCCGCGGAAAGTGAATCGCGCCAAATAGTACAATTCAACGGCGACGCGCGCGCGCGCCTTTACGGCCCCCTTATCGCGCGACTGCGACTCGCGGGGGAAAGCACGGGGCGGCCGGTAATCTCGCCTGATTAATCCCAATTTTAATCCTGCCCCGCGGTGGTGAGCCGTCGCGCCGCGCCGTACACTGCGGACGCGTGAAATATGCCGGCGAAATTAATATCTCCCTCGATCCGCGTGCGAATGAATTCCGTCATGCGAAATGGCAATGCCGGTGCGACGCGCGATACACGTATTCTCGTAATGTCAGCGATACTTCGAAGGATATATCCTTCGAAGATAAAATTGAACTAATGTTAAGATTCACGGTATGTTGCACGATAACGACGTCTAGCTCGATCGTCTCGTTTTATATTTCTCCCAATCCTACAGTATCCCATTACACGTTTATCGCGACATTAATAACCTAGGCGGGGATCGTTCAGGTGATGTCCAATTTTTATTCCGCGAACGTTCGATATTCCTTTTTCATCCCCGACGTGCCTCATTGTCGTTTATGGCATCAGCATCCTTCGTACAATTTGAGCGACATGCTCTGTAAATTACCGAGCGAAAATCAGATAGAGACACGGACTCAGCCCCCTTGTAGAGTGACAGGTTTAACTACACGTAGTCGTCTAACGCCGAGCTCGATTTATCTACTGTGAAAATCGCATTTAATATCAATAAAATAAGACGAACCGAGAAACACTTAACACGCTTTAGCGTTAAATGTCCGCTAAGGAAGGGTGAAAAAGACAGAGAGAGAACATTTCGATCTCGATGTTATTACACTGATGATTTTTAAAGGTGGCCCTTTCTTTTTTCTAATCCACAAATTACTTTTTTAACATCACGTGAGATTTCTAATTCTTGCTTCGCGTGTCTTGTTACTTATGATACACGATACTATCCATTCACTCATAGGCAATCACAATAAATTTTATGGATATCGAAAGATTTATAGATGCATTAAGCCTACATACAATATGAGCATAATATTACATATGTCCCCCATCTTGCGATCGGCTGCGATACTGTCTCTCTATAAGGACTTTCCCATCGCCGATCGTCCCCTTTGCTGCGGCAATAAAAGATGTTCCCTGCGTACTGTAATTCGCGAGGCGCGGTATGAGCAGTTTCGCGACACCCACCGCTTCTTCATCGATTTTCTCGTTATCGATGCGCTTAAGAAATTTATAAGGTCGTATATTATAAGGTCCCAAAATATAAATAATATTCCACATTATTAGAGGTAAAATGCTTTTTTTTTCATAGATCGATCAATTTTCGGCAGGATAAAATGTTATCAATCAAGGATATAAAAGAGTAAATAAGAATACGTAATTACAATTAATTTGCCAAAGTTAGTTACTCAAAGTTTTAACAATTTATCGATTGTATAAAAACAAATCACACGAGCTGCCGTCGATAAAACGTCACTTTGTGCAACAATAAGCGTGCATGAGAACGAAATCCACGCATGAAACTTTCAGATTGAAAAAGTTTCCTCGCGAAGTTCGACTATTACAGCTCATATACTTGCGGAGAACTTCAATAATCGAATATAAGGATATCTGCGCGAAGCCCGCGGAGGCGGTAATATGAAGATAATACAATGATATTAAATAAATTTGTTGGACACGACGGACCTGTAGGCGCATAACGAATCGCGTTGCATTCAAGTAACAGAAACGCGGAAGAGAGAAGGATGTTGTGCGGTAAAAAAGAGAATTGATGTCGTGACTAAGAGAAAGAAGGGCGCGATTCCCTCTTTTCTCTCCTCCGCTGAAAAACACCCGCCCTCGCGGGAATTCGTCTGTACAAATAGCCCTTTTCGTTTCGTATGCCCAGCTCAGGACAGAAAGTTTCGCCGCTGCGATTTATTCACGTCGCCACGTCGGAAAATCGTAGAGATTTGGCACAACAGAGATTACATAAGTAATTCTTTTGCCTGTGATTTATGCCTGTTTGTTGAGATGGTGATGGATGATATTTAAATTTTAATATGCTTTATTATGCGGCACAGATTTGCATTGAATTTTGCATGCTATTATTAAAGCTTCTTTATCGAAAATAATTTTAGAAAAATATTCACTTTTTTTAAGAAATATTCACATATATATATATATATAAACTACAATAAAATATATATAAAAACTATAATAGTTTTCTTAAATATGAAATAAAAATATTGTAATTAAGATGTACTGACATGTTATTTTTAAAGCACATCTTTGTGAATCGATCAACTTGTCACGCGGTACGGAAGTTATCTAAAATAGCGCGCCCCTATTTTACTTAAAGACTCGACCGGATGCTTTTCTGCAAAGTTGACTAATTACTAAAAATGTCGAAGGCCATCGCTTGTTATCAGCAGGTCAGAGGTGACGGCGCATTAGAAAAAAACATGAGGGTGTAGGTGGATCACGACAGAAATAGCGGGAAATAATTCCAACATTTATTGGGTAGTCGAAAGGTTAAGAGGGCGGCGTGTCGAGCTTAAAAGGCTGCATAAATTAACTCTAAAAACGTGACATCGATATGGATACCGGTATTATTGAGTATTCGCCCAGATTCTTTTATTAACCGAGAGAAAGAGCTCTATATATACTGATCCATCCTACGCGTTGTTATTGTTTCATGACTGTCGAGCATTTCAAATTCATCATTTTTATTTTCATTTTCTTAATAATGCTGAGAACTCAAATACCGATTTATATATCTGAAAAGAATCATTATCAAATATCAAGTATGATCAAGTATCATTATCAAGATAAGGGCAATCATTATTTCCTCTCTGGCATCTACCGTCGCTGCGTAGAATGTAACGATAAAATCATTTAAGCATTACTAGCGCAATCATTGTTACACATATATTTTCTAAATTGAATAAGAGAATGGTAATTGTAACAATTAACCATTCAAATATGTAATTATGCAAAATTGTAATTTATGATAGAAAAATTAAAAACGTTACCAAAATTTAGTATTGATTTATAATTCAACAAAGTGCATATTCTCTTAATTTTGTTAGATATGTATTATTCACGATAAATGTAACAAAATCTTTCCAAAAATATTAAAATTATTATTCTAAAAAAATCTTTTATCTATGTTAAATATGAATAAATGATTTATACATCTCAAATAACATCTACAAAAGTGGAAATCTCGCTCTCTGTCTATCTTTTCAATCCCTTTTAACATTCGAAGCAAACCCTTGAATAGTATTCAATTGGAGATCCAATTCAGATAACTGAATTGGGAGTCTGACAACAATTAGAGACCGTTCGGAATTCTCCGAAAGCACGTGTCAATACCGATATGTCTGGTAACTTACCCCTGGTTCAACGACCCTCGCATTCACGAGCGCGAGAGAAAACGAACGGGCGACTCTCTTCACGCCGTCGTTATCGTGTGATATCGCCACCGGCGGCCATTGTCAAAAAACAACCCCGGAATGCTGCACGAAGCATCCACCACCATATCGCACCGTATCGTTGCACCGCACCGCGTTGCGAAACGCGCTTCGAGGTAGTCGTGCCTTAGCAATATGGCGACGACATGACCCCCGATATCGTTTGTCGCGTATTCCCGGTTAGAGATGATTCGCGAACGTCGTCGCCAGGACGAAATCCACGGTAAGGAGGGTGGTTCTCACCGGGACTCACCGCCACCCTCCGACCGCCGAACGTACCATCGGGGTAGGACAATGCTCGACGAAAGCGAAACGTATGACGACCGGCGGCGCCTCCGAATGTGGGACCGAGCGTCGCGGGGTGCATCGCGCGACTACGGCGGGGTTCGAGGGGGCGACCCCCGAGAGGGTGAAGCATCCCGCGACGTAGATGGCGCCATGGCGCCGGTTTTCAGGAATTACGCTCCAGGGTTAGGCGCGAGGGGTGAGAGAGCCTGGTGGTGGATGTTGGTCGCCTGGCAACGACGAGAGATCGACCGAGTGCTCTTTCCGCCCTCCACCTTCCCCCCGCCTTGGCGGCCACCAAGAGGGTTGGACACCACCCTCGCTCGTTGTTGTTTCCGCTGCTGGTGCTGGTACAGTGGTGGTGGTCTGCGGACGTGTGCGAAAGCGACTATGTATCGAGAGACACGGGCAAACGATTAGTCGCGATCGGGGGTGGAACGTCGAGGGTGGAAGGTCAAGAGAAAAGCGGGTACCTTGAAGGACATGCCAATGGTATATAAATACATCTCACGTCTGAGGTGGGTCCTTAAAGATAGAAGTAACGAAATCGGGACATGCGACTACCTCAGAGATGTATAGATAAAAGAAATAAATGTATATCAAGTACAAATTCTTTGTTAAGGATGGTACGTACGAAATTATATTAATTATATTAATTACAAGTTAATTATAAAGTACAACACATTTTAACGGCACATCAAATCATATTACATAAAATATCTATTCTTCATTACTTTTTCAACATGTGCAACTGCATGTTGCACTCTATATTCGATGTATTAATTATTCGCCGGGATTACTATAGATCGCATCGTAAAGAAAGATGTGTCGAAATGCATCGAAATGCAGGTTCACATATTTTAACATTTTATTTATAATAGTGCGATAGAATAAAGACCGTAAGCATAGAAGGGTGGCAAATGACACGGCTGATGACGTAGAATACGATATCCTTAATACCGTATTCTATCAACTATCCCGTGAAATATGAGGGGGTCCCGATCGTTCGTTGTTTGTCCGTTCGTCCATTCTCGCCGACAAACATACCGAAAATGGCGTGCGGTATTTCACATTGTTGTTTTAAGACAGCTCGATCGATACCTTCATCGCGGTATCGGTACACACCCACATTGCTGCGTATCGCCTCGCTTATAAATAAACGATCGCTTAGCTCCCGAAGTCTCGGGGAAAACTTTCGCCATGCTTTGACTCGCGGACGTTTTATAACGTAACGAACCTCATTAGGAACGGTAATAGCGCCTTTTCTGGTCGCAACTCCATTTTCTGCGAGGTTGCAAGACAGATCGCCGCGACGTCGTTGCACCGTCGCCTTAAAAGTCCTCGCACATCCTACGGAAGCAGAGAGTAATGAATGGTTCGCGAAGGTAAAAAAAAGGGGGGCGGGGAGAGATCTCGTCGTCCGGTGATTTATCGTGATTCGATCGCGCCGTCAAAGCACCGCGATAACGCTTTGTCCGATAAGGCAAGAAGGGATGAGCGTCCTACTGTCGTTTTCTTCACGATTACGGATAACGCAAGGACATGATTCACCACGCGTAAACGTTCTGTCCATTATTGTGGCGATCGCGCGATTATTGTTATCTGATAATCGCGTTTGTATACGACGAAATATGCTTTCGTCGTTTATGCGATACAATCTTCGGCGAACGACAAATGTATTGATTATCGGGTGTCGCGTATTTTCGATTATCAGAAAATTATCGGATTTGCTTTGCGCAATCGAAGATATGTCTAATGAAAACTACGCAGAAATACCATATATGAATCATAACGAATTTATTTGTCAATTTTTCGGAAAAGGGCATTGGAGGCAATTGCAGTTTAGTACATAATTTTCGCTCAACTTGTATACTTCTGCGCCAAGAAATTTTACATTACTGTTAAGCTTGTTAATGACTGAGCTTTCAAAAAGTCAAACCAGATCTTCCGTGGAAAAACGCGTGGTTTCGCGTGACGTCACTTCCTCAGCATCATCGCGCGGATGCAGGCACTCGTGCCTGACGACTTTTTCGTCGCAGGGGAAGGGAGCGAAAAAACTAACGAGCGCAAGGTTCACTCAGATTAGATCGACTCCAATTTAGTTCACTCGTCGTTTGACCTCCATTCCCGATCGGCCGCCCTCTCTCCGGCTTTTAATTTGCGGAGGATGTGACGTTCCCTCGATGAATCTCATCGGTCGTCCCTCTCGACGACCGGTGCCGTTAAACCGGAACAATTTAGCATCGAGGACGACGGAACGGCCATCCCCCATTTTTATCGGCACTCCACATTATAGATTTAATTGTAACTCAATCAAAGTATGGAAAGTTGTAGAATAAAGTGTTTTTTTTTTTGTACGATCCATCGTTGGAATCCCGATTGCATACCTCGAAAAAACATTGCCAATAGATATTCGAGATGTTAATCTACGAATTTAATTGCAAAATTGAATTGAAAAGTAAAAGCAATTTTATTTGATAAACTGTCTCTTAGTTTCCTCAATAAAAAAATGTTATGCAACATAATATTGGATATTACTTGTGAGACATCAAAAAATAATATAAATGTAATTTAAAATTTATATACACAATTTTTAACACTTCGCAAGTTAAACCCTGATTGAATGCTGGAAAGATTTTCTTTTTCTTTCTCTTATAATTTCTTTGAATACGGCTTCTTTAAACTAACTAATAGTCACAGAAGACTGGTGAGATGTAAATCAGATACACGTATCCGAATAGTTAGTTAGGTGTTAAAAATATAATGAAAAATGTAAGTATTATATTGCTTCCAGTTTGTGTTCTGCTGAGCTTCACTGAAAACTCTTTGAAAACTAATACAGGGAGAGAGTTCGGAAGGTTCCAAAGTTGACCTGTTTCCGCTTTCCGAGCATCGTCAGTCCATTAATTTAAAGGGATAGAACGAGAGACGGGGGTCCGCGGACCAGGGGTCTAGGTGAAAGACGAGTGCCTGACGTATATTTGATGTTTGATCGATTGATCATACGATACATCTATCGCAATCTTTTATACGCCCACTACGCGGATCTCCGCTTGTCAGCGAATATAGAACCCTCTTGGAACTTCTCGGACCTCCTACACGTGCCAAAACAACCTTTACCTCAAAAAATAAAAATACATAAATAGTATATTAATATATAACTCGCATTTATTTGACAATTTATCGATAACAAAAATATTATTTAGCAACAATAATTTTTTTTTATACGTGTTATTTGAAGAAAATAACGAGTCTCGACGACGTAATCGTCTATCGCTTGCAAGTATCGATGACTGCGTTCACCGTTACGTGAGGCTTTTCACCTCGCACATTTGCATCTGTTTAAACGAATAAATAATCCCACGGTACTGTGCGGCGATATTCTTCGCCGTCTCGGTCCCCGCGGCCCGAGTCTACATTCCCCGCTTCCCGGTACAAGGAAGAAAGAGCCAGGAAGTCAACCGTGAGACAGGAAGGTCGTACCATCTAAGTTTAGAGTGTGTTTAGTCACCTACCGCGGCTACCTACACTTTTCCACCTACAACTCCGCCCCTTTTATCTCGCGCGAGGTCCGCGAGGAGTCGTTAACGACCTCCGTATGCACGTACCCGTACATGCGGTGGGATCCTTTCAACGATAATCCTGGAAACTCGGATCTCGCGATACCGTCCCGCGAATTGGCGCGCGGGGAAGACCGAAGCGTTATTCGATTTACGCTCAAGTTAAATTCCGCCGCGTCGGTCTCACGTCGTTCAAGGTATCCAATTTTTTTTTTTTTCGTGGAAATAAGCATATCGCATAAAAGTAATCCTTTCTATTTTTTTTTTAACGAAACCGCCGTTTTAGAAGCGCGCGACATCATTATTCACAACAAAGCTTTCTTCACATTTCGTTTCTCGCAGCTTTCGAGCCGCGGCAGAGAGGAGACTTCTACGAAAAACGCTCCGTGAAATTCCGTTGTCTGAGAGAGGAGTATTATGGTACGTGTGGTCTGTCTGCCGGCTGTTTCACAGTGTTAATATATATCTCCGCCGGTTATTCCAATATCCGTTGTCTACTCTAGACGATGATGCAAGCGTTTGCACTTCCCGCGCGCGCTGGCATACGTTCTCGTCTATCTGCCGCCGCCGTCTATCTATCGTGTCCCGAAGGAAAACCTGAATCACGAAATCCTCCGGGTGCTCTCTCTCTCTCTCTCTCTCTTTCTCTCTCCAAGAAAGGCGGAGCAGCTGTGGCGGCAGCTCCGTATAGAGCCGGTACGTACGCGCGTGTGTAACGTTTACACGTTCCCGTATCTCTTCGGCGTGTGTTCGTGCGTGGGTGTTAAGCGGGTGCAGGAAGGAAAGGCGCGGGGACCGACGAGAGGGGGGAAGGGATAAAGGAGTAAAACCGCGCGTTGTGTGGATGTGGGTAAGCGGGGACTGTAAATATCGCGTCGCTCTGCTGCCTACCTCGCGCGCAACGGGGAGGCACGTCCGGTATACATATATATATATATATATATATATATGGTATATCGCCTTATGCGCGTCTCACGTCCTATCGCGGTGGTGCCTATGAAGACCGGACAGACGAACGGGCCACTGGATGAAAAATACCTCACTAAATTGATAAATTATGGCCGCTTTAAATCAGCCAGATGCGGGGTCCGTTTCTGCCGCGGCTGCATGAGAGAGAGACAGCTGGGGCCTGATTTAGGTAGCCATTCTGGATAACTCCCGATAATAACTCTATTGTAAACGGTAATCGGGAAACTTTATGATGAAGTTTTAATGGCTTCCCTAGTAATTGTCAACGCGCGGAGTTTTGTCCCGAACACATCTAAAAATCAGGGAGAATTACGACCAAATTTAGGTAGTTCGAATTAAAGCTCTTACAGTGACAACAAATTTATCGAAACTCGTATAAGACTCACGAGAAATATACGAGAAAATTATCATGAAATTATCATGAACGGTTGAGGCGTCCCTAATTAAACTTGAGAAATAGACAACATTCTGTTCTTTCCTTATATCATTTTTTTTTGCGATTGATATCTACAATCACCGATTGAAACATAAATCTTCGGCCGGAGGGATCGTTAAATCACGACTGCTCTATCGAAAAGTTCTTCGCTATTTGTCGTTAAGACGAATCTCTCGCGATAGGCGTACAAATCGAGATTTACGACGACTACGGCGGCCGAAACGCTGCGCTCTCTTGCGACACGGACAATGTAAGAGGTTGCGTCACACACCGGCCGAGAATCGGCTTCGAGGCAAATCGAGACCCGATCCGAAGAACTCGGACTGACGTTCCCGGAGGGGGCGCGGCACTTTCTCTCACCGGAGTTCCAGAGCAACGTGGAATCGAGGAAACCCCTCACGAATACCCACACTTCGGCTCCTCGTAGCCGTCCCCATGTCTGCAAAGTTACCTCGCCTCGCCTCGCTTAAAATTCAATTTACCCAAAGTGGGATATATTATATATATATATATTATATATATTATAAACATCAATGTATTACATATATTATAAACAATATATTTAAAATATTTTTGATATATATTTACATTTTAGATTCACGACTGTTAAATGCTCATAAGACGATGGTCTATAATACTGTTGATCTCAATTGGACGAATGCTACCGTATACGAGAGCCCTTTTGGAGTACCCTCGAAAAATACTTCTCTCTGGGGCCCTCGCACCAGCGTACCCTACTTTATTATACCGTCGTTCCGACGAGCGCGGTATATTACGCGATGACCGAGCGGCGCGCACACGCGGCTACCTATTACGATAAATACCCGGCGCGCGCGATCCGGCCAGATCGGCGGGGCCGGCTCCCTAAGACGGTGAAATATTTCCGCGATAGCCATAACCTTTCGCCATGGCTTCCCACGCCTCTCGACGAGCGTGTCCCGCCGCGCCCGCGCTTGACCACCGGGCGAACGAAACACATCCAGCTGAGCTGGATCGTGATCGATATTTCCCTTTCTCGCGTTTAAGGTAGATCAATCAGCTAGGTATTGAACGAGACACTTGGTCATTGCGGTAGGACGAGCGCACCTTGGGCGCGTTGCGTAAAGCATTAGTCGTCAAATGTTTTTCGTGTAAAAAAAATGCTCCAATAAAAAATAGAACATAATTGAAGAATTTTACTACAAGAAATTTTAAATGTATACATACAACAAAATTAATGCGGATCTGCATTTTTAATTTAAAATTTAAACTGTCTGTACGTAATTGATATTGATACAATTTAATGCTGCATATGGTTTGAGTCTCGTGAAATATATTGGCGAACTAATGATTTATAGGCGAGGTCCCAAAGAAATTAACCATCCACCGAACCCGCAAGTCAGCTTAGCTCCTCTTATCAACTACAACGCGTAAATTCAAGGCTACGTTCGGCCGAAATACCCTAGCCGGACCGCAGGCTGCAGCATTATCCTTATGCGGCTCCTTTCCCAAATGCATTCATCATTCCGCGGTGTCAGCGGCTCGCTTTCAGCCCGGTCTTCGTCCTCCTTTTATCTCCTCGCTCCTCCGGTTCCTCTCCGTCTCTTTCTCGCGGACCTTTGCCGAACTCTCGGCCTTCTATACTTTACACAACACGCACCAACATCGCCACACAGTGCTCACTCTCGCTCTCGTCCGAGTCCTCCGTCTTTCTCTTCGTCCACTTCCCTTCGCGCCTATAACGCGGCAGTGATTCTTGTTCGTTTTTGGCATTCACGTCCTCCTCTCTGCTTCCTCATCTCTTTTTTCTTTTACATCATCATATAGTGGCGCGGCCCTTTTCGGGCTCGGGCACAAACGGCCGCGTATCGGGACCACCCTGCGATGCTGGGTCCCCGTGATTCTTTATAACGCTTGTAACGGGTGTTGTGACGCTCCTCGGGACCACTCTCTTTCCGTACGTGATATATGAAGGTGAGACGATAACGCGCGCAAATGTCGACGACCCGTTTCATTAATTTGCATAAATATAATTAGGTGAGAAATAATTATTATTTAAGAACTTGTCATTGTGCTCATGACTCAAATTAATAATGTAATTCACATTGTCTAATTAAAAATTCAGTTTCGCGAGTATCACATGATTGCGATAACCTTGTACTTTGATTGAAATTCAACACTCGACCTTGTACATATGAAATATCATGTATTTTAATGCATACGAATAATCCATAACCAAATGAGAAACGTATAAAAATAATTGGAGAAATCGTATCGCTTTGCGGCAAGCGCAGGCGGGAGATGCGAGCGGCTCGTTGTTAAATGTGATCGTCATTACGTGGCTCTCGAGTACGTCTCGTAATTGCAACGTGGTTCATTTACGGGAATGAGTTCATGCAACCGCGAATCATTTCGTCTGGCCGTCCGTCTGTGCGTCTTTCGCTATTCTTACGCAAATCCGGGCACGCAGATCGCCGCGCCGCACCGCGTCGATCCGTCCGTGCCCGGCGAAACTCTCGGCGGTCAACGCTCGCCGTTCGGCAGGCCCGAAATTTGCATTTAAAACCATAGCCGCAGGCGCTAAAATGAAAAAGGCTGCTTCTCGCGCGGTTTGACGAGCGCAGACGCGCCAGGCTAAAAAGAATCGCGCGGTTCGGCGGGAGACTTGGGAAAAAGAACGAAGCCGTGCCTGTCGATGCATCAGCGGGATAAAGAAACGCCGGATTGTCTTACGGGCTTTAAACGGGCGCGCAGGCCGGTACAGTTTCTCCGGCGAAAAGGCTAAAGGTGGATGCAGCGGGTACAATGTATCATTAGAACGCGTACCGATATCATTGCAAAATCATACCACTTTTCTCGTATTATTCCGAGAATTAATGCTACCGAGTTCGCAAAAAAAAGCGACTCGGACTGACTTTCAAATGTATTACAGTTACTAGAGTCACAATTATGGCCGACAAAAAAAATCATCAGGTTGCACAAATGTATTTCGTGTAATTTCCTATATAACGCGGAATAAATCTCTTATCTTGTCACAAGTGAAACAACCCACGTACTCCGGTGCAATTTCATTTCCGGGTTCCATCAGCTCGACTGATTATTTTAAGAGAGGGAAGCGGATGGAGCGGCGCGCGAGAGAGAAAGAGCGTGGGTGAAAGGAGACGCGCGCGGGAAGGGAGGAGAAAATGTGACAGGAAAAGGTGGCCACGTACTCTCGTGAAAAACAAAACGCAGGGACGGGACCGGCGCGGCGCGGCGCGGCATCTGGCAACGTGTCTTCTTCGAATAGACGAAGGAGGGAGGAGGAGGAGGAGAAGAACGGCAAAAGATAGAACGGAAGAAACGGGACGGGAGGTGGGAGCGGCGAGGGGACGGACAGAAGTTCCGGTGGAGGGCCGGAATATAACGCCAGCAATGCTGGCTCGACATCGCGACATCTTACAACCACGAAGGAGGACCCCGCGCACGATTTATTGGCTGAAGAGCCGAGAATTTATGCGGAGATTCGCGCTGGCAGGTGGTTCTACTCCGGCGATGAAAAACCGAAATTTCTCTCTAACTCTCCTCACTCCCTCGTCGCTCGATCCCTGCCTCACTCCTCATCTCTCTTTATATGTATACGCGACGCTCTTTTATACGGGTGGATTGCAGGAAACTGGAGAGGCCGGCGAGACGTCTTGTTAAATGCGATTAATATCTAACACCCGACTCGAGTGTTTGATCTCTCGGCTCCTCTCGAATAAATTTATGTCCCGGCTGAATACAAGACTGGAGAACGCCAAGACTTCGAAGGCTTGCGCTTCATCATATTCCCGTGTCACGGAATTGAATTGTAATTTAGATAAAAGAATCGTGTCTACTATTCCTGCTGAAGTTTAACCTTTTATCATGTATTACATCACCCAATAATTTGAGATTCACATTTTTAAATCGTCGCGCGCAAAATCGTTTCGACCATTCTTCTTAATAAGTTTCGCGAGACCTGTTTAAAGGACCACGTAAGATCGGATGGAAGTTTCGGGATGCTGGCATACGGGCTGATATAAGAAACAATGTCCTGGGCAAGTCCTCGGGGTAGTTGGGCGGCGACGACCAAGGGAAGATGCAGAAAAATAAGATAAAGTGGAAGAAGCAGTAAAGCAATGGTAAGAAAAGAGTGGAGGGGAAGGGGGGAGTTTTGCCTCTATCGTTTGTACGGTGCTCACCTTGTTTTCCCACCCGTGGTATTCATTTCAAGGACAGGAGAAACATTTCGATCGGTTGTAAGGGAGATTCCCGGCGAAGATTTTCTGCGGGGCAGCTAGCAAAAGGATGCACTAAATCTTGCCCGGATATCTCGCGAGTATATCAGAGTCAGTGTGGCAGCGGGGTGCCCGATACAGCCACTCTCGATGCTGCGCGCTCCGCGCATCGCAGGACGAAGGGGAGAGGCTAGGAGAAAGACTGAGAGAGAACGAGAGAGATGTGAGAGAGATATCAGAAGAGGAGGGGGGGGGAGAGGGGGAGAGCGCGAGAGAGAAATGCTGGTTGCGGTCGTCGCTGCTGCCGTTGCACCGTCGTCCCGTCGTCGTTACATCCCGTTCCTCCACTTCGATCAGGTATGTATCGACCGTTACCGAGACTGCCGCCGCCTCGGCGTACACACATTATTACGTTCCGGTCTGCAGTTCGAAAAAGATACCGCTGCGAAAAAAATTATATGAAATAGGCTAAGACGGCCGAATCGCCGGCCGAGCAGGTAGCGCGGAGGGACTTCACGTTCTACGTCGACATCGCCTCTTCGCGGCTAATTTATTGCTCGGATCGAGTTATCCCCTTTTACGATAAGCCGGACAAGACCTTTCGGTATCGTCGATTACGTTTTGCAGAACGAGATCGTCAAACGACGGATTTTACTCTTAAGATATGCTGGCGCATTTGTCTAGAGATAATAATTGCCTGTTTATGTATCGGCATACGCCGGGATCACGTACAGGAAAGAATGCTCGACGTCACGTATCGAGTTTCGATACGGCCCTGAGTTCAGTGCACCGAGTTAGAAGCGTTCGCCGATACAATGGAGCTGTGACCCCGCCTGACCTAGCCGGCCGAATTTCAGGGATAACACCACCTCGTTGTTAAAGCTATCCTAACCACCTTGCTCGCATGGCGAAAAGTTAAACGAGATCAAAGTAGGCAGGAGTAGAAGGGAGATGCAGTATATATCATACGCATGCCTCGACACACAATTTTCCTCTAAAAGGCGAATTAATTCACTCACGTGTGTTTATTGAGCATTAGAATAATTAATTTTTATATAAAACGCATTCAGATAAAAAAAACGTTTCGTTTAATGCAATATTTGTTTTAAAAAAATCAGTAATTCAATTTACCATTAACTATTAAACTCAAATTAATTTTGAAATAACAAATTTAAATGGATAAAGATATCTTTGAATTAAAAAAATTATAAGCCATTGCCAATCGCGTTTCAACAGCAAATTGCATCGTGATAATGTGAGTCACGTTTAAAAAATAACAACCTATCAATTGCATTGATAGACACGAGATCGCGAGATCAAGTCGACCTTGAAATTCAGAAGAGCCAAGTATGCGAGAAGGGGAGAGTGGTTTGGCCAGAAATTTAAAGTGTCGTCTCGTCGCCCGTCTCGGCGATCCATCATAGCGCGCTGAAAGACACACACACACACACACTTTTCACGCACAATGTAAGCGCGCAAAAAAATATGCGCGAAAGAAATAATACAATCCTCGTGATAAATTGATGTCCCTCGCCTCGTCAAGATTTTAATTTCGCATTTATGTTTCATTCGAAAAAAAAAATATCATCTACATCGGTTTTTTTGTTGTAATCGACGTGAGGACCCTTACATAGGGGCAAGTGATCGTTTCCTATCACGCTGGACCGCAACCCCAAACGTCCATCCCTCCCACAACACAACCTTATCCTGTCAGTCTTCTCTTGTGCGCGCTTTCACAATCTTTCTCTCCCGTTCACTCTCCCTTTTTTCGGCGGCCTATTCGACGGGGATCTCGTTTGATCGTGAACGTTTTATTTTACGGCCGGCCACACTTTGATCCCTCATCTCTTTCATCTGCGCATCATGCCACTCCTCGCCATCGCGCTTTTCTCTTTTCCCATGGGACCTCTGCGCTTTGCCATTTTATCTATACACTCTAAATGATAGAATCAAAATGCATAAAGCGCTTTTCTAGTAATATATTTCACACAAGAGACAAGATTGTATTGTGCTAATGATTAAAATTAAATCAATTTTTTTTATAAAATATTTCCAAGCAGAATTAATGGATTACATCATTTCGGCCCAATGAATTTTATTGCGTATATAGAATTTCTGCATTAATTATCCCCTCGAAATATTCACGCAACATTGACGATCTCGCAAATGGCCTATATGCCTCATTTGGTAGCCCTGCATAGTTCATTAAACTTTGAAAAACAATGATAATCCTATTGAGAAATTGAAAAGAAAGAAAGAGAGAGAAAACGGCGGTACTCCAATAACGTGTCAACGTGCCGGGCGACTTCGCTTAGCGAAAGACCATCGTCATAAAGAAATTGTCTCATCCTACTCTTCTCAGCCGATCTTCCATATCATTGCGCTCGAGTCCCCAAGACGGGCTTTCGCGGTATCGAGTTTCTTTCTCGACGTTCGGCCCAAAATAGGAAAAAAGAAAGGTCGCCGTTCGATGGCTCGCAGGATAATCGAGAAGGATGATAAGTGGCGTAACGATCACGAGATCGATGCAGAATGAACGATTTTTGATAGGAAGAGCTTTTTTTGTCGATACTCGTTACGACGTTTACTTAAAAAAAAAAAAAAAGAATAAATGCTTGTGAAGCTCCCTTGAGCTTCTCGAGGCGTCTTTCTTTTCAATATCTTGTAGTATCTTCTTTAATATTCGAATACCGACAATAAAGAAAGATTAGAATTTATTTTTTTTATTATCTGTTTGAAATGTAAATATTTATAATTAAAATGCGAATATAATTTAATAATTATTAGCTGAAATGATAATTGCTTTAAAACTTCTTCAGAAAAAAAGAAACAATATATTCATATTACAGAAAAGACATTGCAATGTATAATATAAAAGCGAGCAGATCGGACCGCACCCTTCCCAGCAACCACGGGAGTTACTGTGACAGAGAAACCGGAAGCGTGCCGGCGCGGCGGAAGTTCGGGGGCTGAACGCGATCCTATTTCTGCAGTCGCGTCTCGGTGGTAGTATTACGACGGATGTGGCAAAACTGTACAGTCACGACTCAAAAGACGCTAGTGGATGAATTCTGCAAGAAGAGAGGCAACCAGAGACGGCTCGTAAAATACACCGCTCGCGTGTACTCGGCTTTCCTGTCTCTCATATTCGTAAGAAATATTTAAACAAATATTTTATGTTCGTGTGTGCGCTTAAATAAAATGAAAGCAGAAATTAATTCTAACAATAAAATCTACACGGAAAGAACGATTTTGTTGAACGACCTAAAAATTTTGAAAACAGATCTGAAAATAATTTTTTACTAAATCCTCAAAATAATTTGTTGGAATGTTAAAACTGATAAGTATTACTATAAAACGTTTTGATATTCTAGCAATCATTTTTACTTTCGCACAAAATAATTTTGATTATTGAACAAAAATTATTTTCAGATCTGGATTCAGCAAAATTGTTCTTTCCGCGATTTATACATACACATATGTATGTGCAGAATTAATTTTCTTTTAATTATTTCACACACATTTGTGCACCTACATTGGTTAAATTAAAAAATGATTTAAGGTTTAATGCGATATAGTAACTGCAATGTGCAAAAAAACTTCTTGACAATCAAAACAATTTTCGATCAAAGTACACAACTACATAAAATCATGAAATCCACCGTTACCACCGCTTGATACCATATACGCCCGATATACCACGTCGAATTTCCTTAATGCGAACTAGCTATTAGCCAAGTGTTCCGCTGTTACATGCGTGCGTATAAAAACGCGGCGCGCGTGAAACAGGAGCACGGGTGCATACGGCGCGCGCGGACATTATATCTCCACGCATGACGTGCTTAATGCAATTACATTTCACTCAGTAGCTCGTTTCCGTGTTACTAATTAACGATCATCGTGGCGTGCAGATAGGCGGGACGATTCGGTCTGATATCAAATATGTGTGCTTTCCTCCTAATAAGGTGAATTGTGATGCGAAAATATTGCAAATTACATAAGAGCGCAATAAATTAACATAAAATGGAATAATGCAAAGGAGACGCTCGAGGTCTGGCTGAGTACAAGACCATCGGCTCAGTGACCCGGGTTCAATCTCAGCCGTTCACCTTTGGATTGTTCTTTGCGATATGTAATACTATAGCGCTCCGACATAGTCCGCGAGTCACCATGCAGCTTCTCTTCGAGTCATTAATTATTGGGCGTAGCTTTTAGTGTCGGGCATACGAGAACCATTAATGTCTAGTTAAATAATTGAAATAAAAGCTTAACATATAGAGGAAGTATGCATTACTCGCTTGAATTAAAGAAACGTCGTAAAAATTAAAATTACAGCTGTGATGTCATTTCGTAATGTACAAGAAAAAAAATGCCGGATATATTTCAATCCACCTTTTCAAGAATTCGAGAAAATTAGTTTTAAAGTTGAGAAAATTGAATCTAGATTAATTTTCTCAAGTTCTCCAAAAAAGTAGGTTAAATCACCACGTAGCAGAGGAACTTTATACTCCCTCCTTTACTTCGCCAAGATGCGGAATATCATCGTTCTCATTTCCAAGCGTTAATATATATATCAAAGAAGCAAATGAAAATTGGAAACTGTTCTCGTCGCCCGACAACGCAAAGTTTACGGCCGGCCCTGCTCCGGACCAGACTATTGATCCTACCGGGGATGAGGGAGAGGACGGAAGAGAAAACAGAGAGAAAGAGGTGGCTAGAAGTAAGGGGTGCCACTCCATATTATTAACCCGTCGTGAACTCGTCTCCGTCATATAAATTTCGCGGCATTCCATTTACGCACCGAACGAGCTTCCACCCTACGTTCCAAGTACGCGAATGGCAAAACGACTTTTCGTCGAGCGGCTCTGACGAGCTCTGGGTGCGAGGGACACGAGGGGTCCGTAAATCCATTCGCAAAAGTCCTGAATGTCGATGAAGGGGCTAATCCTATTGCCGCAGGACTGGTCGTATCACATTCAATTACGTAATCTCGAAATCTAAAGGTATCCATATACATCTTTCATTTACAAACTCATTACAATATTATTATGGCATTGATCGTTGTCAGCGATCACGATTAATTACGATAAATATCTACGTATATCTACTTGACAAACGTAATTAAGAAGTCTTGAATATATAAAAAATTAAACGAGATTGAGATAGAAGCAAAAAATTAAGGAGCGGCAGACCTTTTTCGGATAACATACGTCCTTTCTGATGGATTAATTTCAACGTGTCATGAAGGATAGATCCTGTTTTAAGATAGACTCAATGCTCGATTTCTTTTTAATTGAAAGTTATAAATAATAAATAAGTTTTAATGTCTTCCATCTACATCTATATCTAATCAAATTAGATTGTATCTTTTATTTCTACTTTCGCTCAAATATTTATTGAACTATTCATTCACAAAAACTTGTGTATGTGGGTACATAAATGTGTAAACGTGAGTGTTCGTAGTGCATACTCAAGCTCGGATCTATCCGTGAGTTCACTGCTTCACTAAGCCCAAATGACTGCGCGGATCAGTCATTCCTGCGGGATGCACTACTTGTCATACCAGATTTTCATGCACAGCCAACTATGCGGTCGACTTAATTTTCTGCTCATGTAAAACGTCATCGCGATTAATCTCGCTAGATTTCCCAGAAGGCGAAATAATAAAAGCGAGAAAATAAAATTGATAGTAATTATTCGATAACCTGATGCTAATGAATTTCATGCAATATTTATGACGCGAAAAAATATATTTAGAGCTTTTATTGAACTTAAAAAATTTTATATTTACGCAAGAGAATCATAATGACGTTACAATATCATACTCATATTTCTTGAATCTTATCTCGGGCCAGCAATACATCAAGGATGCGAAGAAAATATAATGAACGTTCAATGAACTATCGTTCAGCTGAGCAAGTAATATCTCGATCATTAGCCTTTCCCGGGTCAAACAAATTTACACTTTTAGAAAGCTATTTCTTGCAGTTGATGATCCTACACTAATCTGAATCTATTTAAGACTTTTTTCTGCAATCAAAATAATTAAACTTATACTTCATGCATTCATTATTCATTCTTGCAAAAGTGATTGCTTAGAAATAAGGCATATGTATCGGCACATTATTCAACGTTGATTGAACTCTTACATTTATTCTTCATGTTCTGTATTATAAATTTCCAAAATTGTCACACTGCATATTCATTTCTCAAAGGTACTTAAAAAAAATGTGAAAAGAACAAATTAAAAAATAAATTAATAAAGCAATTTAAATATTCCTTTCCTTCTCCTTGTAAAAATATAGATTCAATCTTATTCCAGTGATGTCTCATTCTTAGATTTCATCATGCCTGGACTCACGTCGCCGTGTTGAACAAAGAAGGCGATGGCGCAAGGTCGTTCGAGGACAACGGTACGCCGAGAGATCAGACCGACAGCCTAATCCATCCGGGGGCTCAGCCAGGGCACGAAGGCATCCGAACTGAATTCTCATTAAGAACACCTCGATGCCCCGAGATTTATTAACGAGTTTATTCTACCCGCCTTAATACGCGTGCAGGAGGCGCGACTGGAGCGGACTCAGAGCGAGCCGGGTCGAGTCCGAGCCGAGTTGAGCCGAGAGCCGTAGAGTTTCAATTAGATGTGGTCATAATAATGCGCGATCCCCCGGCCCGCCGTGACGGCCGATGGTTGATGACCCGCCTGAACCCCAAGAGGAGAAATATCCACTACCCCGCGAGAACGAACGGGTCCCCAGGCTTTTCCTTCCACCTTCGTGATACTGAGTTGTTAGTCACGGCGTTTCCGGGTTGCAGGACGAGATTCTTTCTACCGATCACGACGTGTCACGCCACAGCTTCGCGTATCCTTCTCTTTCTCTCTCTCTCTTTCTCTATCCTTCTGCCTCGCCCCTGCGATCGCTTCACCGCTTCAAGTTGGTCCTCTCCTTCTCTCCCTCCTGTCTCTTTCTCTTATGCTCTCTGGTCGAGAGCGCAGTCACCTATTTCAAACGACTATGCTCGACGGTCGCCGCCTCAGGTTGATCCGACAGCGACGCACGAGAGAAGCCGATCGGTGCAATCAAGAGGATCGGTTTACGAAGGTGTAAGGACCGCTCTTTTCCTCATCCTTCTCCTCTCGTCTATATAGATCTTATTTACCTCCTCGACGGTTAGCGAAAGTAAAACGACGGATTATATACGCGCGCGAATGCATATTGCATCGACGAGAGAGAGGGCGAGCGAACGAACTTCCAATATCTGGCCCACTTTCCACGTTTCAAAGCTTGACCGAGATCTCGCATGGATTACGTTGTAATTGCGCCAAATCGCACGCTGGGAAATCCTTACATATATATCGATTTCTTCGAGCTTCGCTTAAGCTTACAGTATCTAGGTCAGTAACCTCGATCAAAAGAACATGGAAAAACGTTTGAGAAAGATTTTCTACATTTTTCTTTGACAAATAAAAATCTTACCTATTAAGTTTTAAGTTATATACAAAAAGTTTATAAATTCTCAAAATAAAATATTGCGGTTAAAATAAATTCAGAAACTTATTTTCTTATTTTTTTTTAGCGTATAGGATAAAAATAATATCACACATTAATGAATTTATATTTATCGATCACCAATAAATATACAGTCTAAAAAACAGTTGTGGTTTAAGTGACAGAGAAGTGAATGCAAAATATATTTGTCATTTTTTTCCTGCAAGAAAGAAATTCATTAATAGCCGCTATAGAGGCTTCGAAGACCTCGCAATGGGAGGCTTCTCGAATCGGATTTAATGAACTGTCAAGTATCAGAACCACTGGCAGACACGCGATTTTCCAGTTGAACATCCTCCACGCGGCCTGTCCTATTGTTCGCGAATAATGGCACCCGTTGTATACGCGTGTCGTGCCGATTATGTCACGTATTGCAACGCGTGGAATGCATACAAACAAAAACGTCATCCCCGCGCGCGCCCGATTCCAGGGCCGCGAGAGAGACGCGTTTCCGAGGCAACGGGCATTTCCATCAGCGCCCAGACGTGTCGAAAGTACATACTGGCATTAACGCGAGAAGGAGGAAGTCGGCGCGCGCGCGCGCGCGCGGCGGCGGTACCGCGGAAACCGGACGGACGGTATCGAAATTATAATGTGAAAAGTAATGCGCGCTCGCGCGGCGCGTCTCGCTTTCTCGGCGATAATAGATTATTCTGGATTATGTAATAAACACGCTGAAAAATGTGCGCCGGGAAACAAGGCTTGATGAAAGTCTTCCGTATTCGAGGGAACGAGAGTCTTACTTGTAACGTAAGATCACTCGGTATGCATAAAATGTGCATCGCACGGTTTACTTTTTAATATCCAGATTATAAACTCGCTCTTATCCTCCTTCCTTACAAATCACGGTATAAAATATTCGACGTAATCGCCGTAATTTCTCAGAAGTAATTACCGTAAAATGTTTGACGTAATAACTAATCGCATCGTTTGACTTCTTGAAAACTGAAAGTGGCACTTTACTAAGGTAGGCACGAGTAGCATTGAAAAGAATTCGTTTCCACGCGCATTGCAGCACGGGTGTACGTTCGTTGCAACTTTTCGCAATATTGTGGGAATTATTGTCATGAGCACGCTGCTCTGTCTTACATCTTTCAAAGACGTGTGAATTGTAGTTCTCAAGGAAAAATCAAATTGCATATACATACATGTACCTAAATCATTATTACAACTATGAAACTTATTAAATGAATCTCATCCTATTAAAATAAATCAAATTCATTCGAAAAATCTTCTCCGTCGTCACATTCTTTTCCCACCAATTTCTATATTAATAAAAGTGAAAAAGAAATTCCTAAATGTAGCGAAATTAATAATTAGATATTATAATTAGCATAATAATCGATGTAATGAAACTAATGTAACACTCGTAGCCGAAAGAAAGCACGCATTCGTTATCTCTCTTTCAATCCCTGCGATTTAACAAAAATCTCTACGTGAAAAGAACTATTATCGGAGAACAAAAGCGGATAGGGTGAGAACGTTAATTGCCGGCGTTATGGCCGACTCGTATATCATCCTGGGGATAGATTAGTGGAAAAGCGTGCGCAGGATGCGCCTGGCTGAGCGAACGAATATAGCTCTCAGTTCGAAAACGGCGCGGCGCGTCGTTGGAGCGACTAATGGACACCCCAGGTGAAACCATCAATAACGCGAGAAATTCTTAATTAATTGCCGCATATGGTGGCTAATTAAATGCGATACACGCCACGACGCTGGCGGCAGACATGCCTCCCGCATCGTCCTTCCGCTTTTTCTCTCTTCTCAACGCTTCCCTCCATTCCTTTATTTTGTCCCTTTCTCTTTTTCTGCGTTTCTCTCTCTTTTTCTCTCTCCGTTTCGCCGATATTCTTTTCTCTCGTTCTACCCGTGAACGCGAATGTTTAATTCCAATTTTTTAAATAATTCATATATGAATACGTTCATATAAAAGACTAATATAAAATCTATACGACTGTCTTCATTTAGCTATTGCAAAAGTAAACGAGAATACTTGTGCGTAATGATCGTATACGTAATAATTGAATAAGTATTATTAACAAGAGCTTAAAAAAAAATATATACAAATATATTTACAATTCCATTGTTATCCAATCAAATTCTATAAATTATGTATTTATTACACTTTATATTAATACGATTCCCTTTACGTTTTCATAATTGCAATTCGATAAATTTAAATAACAACATGAAAGCAATTAATAAATGCAACACGCACTCTGCTCACGTTAAATTTCGACGCGAAACGTTTTCTTTCGACGCTAATAATGACGCATTTGAAATGTGTTGCTTTATCCAGATCCGCGTGCACCCGTGTACACGACGGTTACAACTCATGCCAAGAGCGAGAACATTGGCATGCAACCTGACAGGTCACGACAGAATGTTCTTCGCATCCCAACGGCAGCAGATTGAAGCCGTGCACGAAGCAACGTCGCTGTCATGGCCACGGGGATCTTCTAGTATCGAATTTTTTTGTATCTCGGATTCCTCCGAGCGCTATTGTTAGATATAATGCTGTGTACTCTCTCGCAAAATAATTCCAAGTCAACATCTACTCACACTCGCGCAAAAACGCATCGTAGACTTTTATATTTAATCCTTTTACTTGTAACAAAATACCATTAAAATGTTAAAACGTAAAATGTCATATAAAATAGTCACGTATATTTAAAAAATATACTACGTCCAATGAAAAGTAACAATTTGAAATTCATATTAAAGAAACCGATTGATAATTATTAAATTCGATAATTATTAAACTGTAAATGTAAAATTACAATAATTTGTAATATAGCTAAATAATTTGGACTTTTATAATAATTTATAATCATTATTAAATTATCATCACTTTGCAATAATTTCGTCATTAACCTCTCTTTTTATAGTTAGTCTATTCTTTACATCTTGTTTAATTCTTTTTCTCTTAATCCTATTTTTATAAAGATTATTATTCACAGAAGTTGTTATACTTAGGTTTTCTTTTTATCGTCCCTTTTGCGATAAGAGCTACTATTATCAAATAGTTATCTGTACATATAAAACCGAGCTCAATCAATATTTCATTACTCGCATCTCAGATTTCTTTCCGATCCGATATTCATGTAGGACACACGCAGCCGCTGAACCGTTGGCATCGCGGAAAATGAATCGTCGCTCGATCCTTGTCGCTCCGAGCTCTCGCGTGCACCTCTCCACGCATCGATGCGTGCATTCGAAACGCCGGAGAGACTTCTAACGCTCGGCGGCGGCGAACGTTACAAGGAGAGTTACCCGGTCCCGGATGACTTGTTAATAAACCGCCGCGGTTCGGCTCGGTATCGCGTGTCACGAAATTCCATTTGTCTGACTCACGCGCGCGCGCGAGAATGCACGTATCGCACGTAGCACGCGTTATTATGCGCGCGCGCGTGGGTCCGCGTGTAAACGCGCGTGCGCTTATCCGTACGCGTGATCTACGTGTGCGAACATATCTATCGCATACGTTAGACGGACCGGCGTCGTGTTAGCACCGATGAAAGTCTTATGACATTCGATCGCTGTCAACATTCGAATTAGGTCGAGCTCTCGAATATCAAATGATCGATTATATAATTTTGTTAAATCACAATACAAAAGTTATATTAAAAAGTATATATATTATAATATATATATGTATATATTATAGAATCTCCAAAAGATTTTGAAGTACGTTATTTTTCTACATGTATAATTGACCGTAATTTAATTTATAGTTTAAAAAAACCAGCAAGCGTGTATTTACCACATGGCTGAATATTATTTGTACAAATTATCATTGGATCTCAAAGGATGATTTCGGGCTAAGGTTAAATATTTAATCCTTTACATTATAATGAAGGCCGTTATGAACTATAATCTTCGTAACACCGTGACGCGGGCAGACCGTGACAGAACCTGTCGACCGAAAAGCAATCAGTGCAATCAACACACGGTAATGATTGACTGGCTTAATAGGACCGGCGCGTGATCTTAAACACGTGTTTCGAACGCGAGCGGAAGAAGGTGAACGTACCTTTACCAACGTACGCGGATACTGTTCTTCGGCCTGTTCGTTCGAGGCTGGTAGGTACACAGGCAGGCCGGTATACGAGTTACGTTCGCGTGCTTTTCACTCACGTGAGTGCCGCGTAATGCTTAATATTTCACTTAGGAACGCGCGAAACGCGGCCGCTTTTCACGATTATCTGCTCGTCGACTGTATTCAAAGGCACGTATCACTCTTCGGCGGTAGAAAAATATACGAAATCAGAGATTTGATCTGTCTCTTGATAAAAGCTTAGCGAGAAGGATAGTCATACCGAACATAATAATTTTTCTACGTCTTGCAGTCTCTACTTGCACGTGGCCACGTATAATGTAAGCGAGTTCCGATCAGTTATGTAATCGAGCGGCCTTTCGTGTTTGAGAAGGTACATAACGTATGTCGCGAAAAAGTCAAAGAAATAATGTACATACAATATCCCATCTGCTTCGAAACGTTTACTCCCCATTAAAGCGTTTCCCGTGTTAGCAGGGAACATAATCGCACGATAAAACGGCAGTTATATTTCTATGGAACAGTATATACATGATATATTCGCGTGACGGCTGCCTTTTACACGGACACAATGTTAGGCGGAAAGCCGAGAGCTAGCTGACAAAATTAAAAAAAAATGCGTTATGTACATCGTGTTGTGGGCCGGCAACATAAAACGCCGCGCTTTAAACCTAATTTATTCAAAACAGCCTCGCTCTCGGTGAGTTAGCTCGTTTTTACGCAACCATCGGCTAAAATAAAAGAGAAAAAACGCGGAGGAAACGCGAAGGGAATTATGAGAGGCAGTTAGTCATTTACATCGTTATTCTCGTAAAGAAGTTACGTACGGTGCACGCCCTTCGCAGCGAAAGGGCTAATTAGGCGAGAGCGTACCGGAAGATTAGAGCGACCGCCCGAGTCTCCTCTTCCTCGTCTCCGCCGAGTGGTAACGGTAAATCGAGATCAGTCAACCTCCGGGCGAATCGAACGACGAAGACGAGGACGACGACGACGGCGGCGGCGAGCGATACGCTCGTGTGTAACCTCTTCGTGAACATTCGCGCATTTACATTTACAGCGGTGTATTATTCTCGGCGCGCTTAAATTGCCGCTTCGACATTCGTGCGCGCGGGTCGGACAAAATTTCTCCGATTGTATAATCCGCGAACGGCGGACAGATCTAATTTACGGAAGGCAGCTAATGGAGTGGAATTGCGAGCATATTGGCCCGCTCGATACGTAGAACGGACGGGACTAGCGCGATTACACAGCGGGCCATAATTAATATTTAACAGTATCGTGGGTGAAGGTTTGCACAATGCGAGTGCGCGTTAACGAGCAATCGCGTAATCCGACGCAATGATATAACCCACCGTGGGCTCTGTCCCAGTTTCTAACGAAAAAAAAAAAAAGAAAGAAATAGTTGCGTTACTATCCGTTACAAAGCAACACCGGGCGCATAACGCAACGCACAAGCCCGGTTCTAAGTGGGTGGTGATACTCCATAATGTATAAACTGCGATTTCCATATCGCCCCGCCAAGTGACAACGAGCGTTCCGCCTCACGCTGGATATATCGTGCAAATTTTCACGTCATGCTTCATCGTAACTATCTCGACAAGAAAAGTAAGTCTAAAGTGGAGAAAGAAAATAATGCTCTCTCTCTGGAAATGGGGATGTATCTAAAGAAAATCCGAGAGATAACAGCATTGTTCTTGTCTGAGATATATAAGAGATGTTCCGCATAAAATTGAATGGGAGCTAAAAACTGATTTACGTAATTCAATTCTTCGCTCTCCCAGACTCGAAATACGAACCATATAAATTCTTTGGAATGACGCGCGGATAAACTAAATTTAAATTTGCCGACGTACTCGAGGAATAATAAAATTTGTCGTGTGCAGCGCAAACAAAACCGATCGATGATGCGTACACGCGCATTGAAGAAAACTGCACGATTCGGCGGAGTAAGAACGGAGTGCACCGTTACGTTTTCGTCGGCGCGCGAATTCGTAGAAAAACCATCGATCCTACCGTCTCGATAAATCGATACCACCGACGGCGCGCAGCGTGCGTCATAAATAATTTATCTCGCAAGACTAGCACGCTGTATAAAGAGAAGGGATTTACTCACCATAATCGGAGCGCGATCTCGCCGCTCGGATGCAGAAGAAGGTGATCCGCCGACCGCAGCATCTGCAACGAGAAAGAAAAATCTCTTTCATCCGCGCTAATTCACCGTTAGATCTATCGGCGCGATATGCTTCCGGCACCGCGCACGCAAACGCGGCGCTCGTCGAGTAAAGGGGAGGAGAAAGGGAGGGCAAAAAAAAAGGAACAAAAAATTAAAAGATCAGAAATACCATAAATTTTAGAACGGCGAGATCGTGGACGCGCGGTAAAACTGGAATCCCTCGTGCGAGGAAAGCGCGCTACTCCGCGCCTCGCCGTCGTCAATAAAATCGCAGAAAGGACGACGCTGACCTCTCCGCGCAGCACGGTGAGACGACGATTCCCCGCGGACCCCGGGACTCCGCACGCCACCCCGGGTTGTTAACATAAGGATATTTCCGCGGGGAAATAGTCTCGCGCGGCGTGCCTTCCCGCGAGGTTATCTCTGCCTCGAGATCATTGAGGATCGCATAAATAAAGCGCAATTCAAGAAATGAGTGCGCTACATGTGTCTGTGAACTTAGCACGACATTTTGTTAATTTTTAAAAAACAATAATAGCTCCAGTAGAGCACTTTCCATAGTTCTACCGTTCCTGATAAACAGTAAAAAATATTTTAACTCCAGAAAAATAAAAATTAAAAAATGACGTGCTAACTTCACGTTCCACGGCACATCTCCCTCTAAAGTACTATATTCTGTCAAATATTATATCTGTCAAGTGTTCCCATTAATCCTAAGTTAATTTCATAATTATATAGCGTTTCAAGACAAAAGTGCAACAATTAATTATTTTTTAAACAGCTGCGAATACCCACGGCAGCACGATATACCAAAAAATGAGATCCTGAAATTGATTTTGATGAGTCTTAAGTCGGCAGCTGCAGACGTGTACCAGAAAATTCCTGTTTTATAGAAATGTAAAACGGAAAAATCTCTTCTTATAGAGAATGTGTTCGTCGAGAAATTAGCAGAATTCGTAGATAAAAACAACTATAAAAAACTTAATAATGTCAGGCTCAACATTTGTCAGGGACTAATATATTTCTAAATTATATTAGTAATATACTAATCATTTGTTTCGAAGGAACAAAAGTACGAGTATCATGCGTTAGAAGAGAATATTATTTCTCCGAGCCCTTCGCCTTCTTCTTCCCTTGTAGGACTTAGTGCGTGCCGAACGAAACCGCACCGGCCGACTTTTTTCCGGGAACCGTTCGGGAATCGTGCAGGAAATCGTAGTTCGTAGGGAAGCAACAATCGGTCCCGCAAGGGCAGCCGGAATTAGCGTCGTTTATTTTTCCAGTCTCGAAAATCTGAAGTTCAGGCCGCACCATGCTATCGCTGCTCCTTCGCAGCCGCGAATTAGTACGCTATATAATTTGACCGCGGCGCACATTAATCTTCTTATCGTTCGACAAGGAAATAAACCAATCGCCGGTGTGGCTCGTTGTAAAATATGTTACTGCAATATCGCGTGAATGTGTGTACATATTATTAAATAATTTCGTCTTGCCGGAGCACAATAGTAAGAAGCGTGTGAATAACGTCGCTCGATATCCTAGCGCATTTTTTTTCCTAGCTCTTCGTTATTATTTCTTTCGACACGTGGTAGTTTAGGTTTCCATTCGCACGATCGTTAAGAGATCAGCCTCGAAGCGCTTTATGGCAGCGCTTCGCTTCGAAGATCTGCCGCTCCCTGCCGACAAAATCAACACGTTGAATGAAAGCAAGAGGCACTGTGTGTAAAATTCCACTCCCGCATCGCTAAACGCGTAAGTGATATACGTATAAAGAGCGACACTCTTGAGAAGAATAATGATTTAGCTATGCGAGTAGCGTTACACGATACGATCATTATCTCATCGTCGACTTTTCTAGACTATTAAACCTGCGTGACAGCGGCGTAATGTTCGTAAAATCAAAGGTGGATAAAGAGCCGCCGTGCGAGATAGGCGACGTGCATAATAGTGTCGGGTGATAAGAAGATAAGAGCCTTAGAAGCGTGCATACTCGGTGTCAAGTTTTCGTATCACATGCCTAGTTGGATGGTCTTAGATTACAACTAACGATACTTATGGGAATCGACGGGCTCACTTTCTACACGGTGGAATTAAACGCGCACGCAACAGACAGAACAATACGCACTCGATGAGATACTTAATGAAATCTTTACGAGACGCGAAACCTTTTCTCCTGTATAATAAAAGAATTGTATTACAACGGACATAATTAATAATTCTGTGAGACAGAAAATATAAAGATGATACAAAAATATAAAGAGATAACAATTATTTCGTCATTTATATGAAGCAAAATTGTAGTAATTGTAACGAGTACTTAAAAAAATATTGCAAAATATTTCTCGCGTTTCCTAAGTATTCGAAAAGAGAACAAGACTGACATAATATTTGCAAAGTTGTCTTTATGCTGCCAAATTGAAGGGAAACGACGACGACGAGAGGTTGGTCCTTGCGGATGCATTCGGAACTCATGTCATGTAGGTCCATAAAGTCCCCGTTATTCCAGCACTCGCAAATCGTTATTATCACCGTTGTTATTATTACGGTGTCCGATACGAGCGCGCCGCATAACAATAACCGCCCGTGTACACAAGGCAACGTCGAGTAATGACTTTAAATTTAAATTAGCATACATGTCTGGCGGGCTCGTCAATCCGCTTACGGTGTCAAAGTTTACGGTAACGCATCGGTACCTTTATTAAAACTCCATTGAAATAATTTAATTACAGATAATAATCGATCGAAATTCTGGAATTAATAACCGGCCCCGGTAAACGCGCGCAAGTATTTCAATAATTAATAAACGGTACGCGGGACGAAACAATTTCATGACACCAAACGTCGTTACTGCGAAAGTGGATTGACCTAAATTATAATTGATTTAACGTCGGCGAGTACACTGCAACTTTCGCGTTACGGACTTTTCATCATTTCATACGTGCCGCGGCTATTGTTAATGGTATACGCGTACTTATCGATCTTTTGAAATATTAATACACATCATTACTAAGCAAAGCGATAACTGGACATGGTATATAAACCTGCAACCCCGCATCATTCGCCTCTGCGATGCACGGTACACCGCGCATCTTTGCCGATAAACGACAACAACGGCGGCTATAACGACGACAACGGTAGCGTGTAAAACGCGGGCGTGCTTATCCGTGGCGCGGGGAGATTTAATCTGACCGGCTATTATATACGTGACGTACAATAAGCGTCCGCTCCTCGGTCCGCGCGCGCGGTGCTTACAGAGCGAGCGAATAGAGACGTTCGAGCGTGCAACCGCGTTGCTCGTGCGATGCAAAATCGATACTTTCCCCCGCCGAGCCGAGCCGAGCCTAGCCTAGCCGTGTGCGCGGCCCTCGCACTGACCTATCGGGCGCATCGGGTAACTGGGTGAACCCCGTAGGAAGGCGATAATAAATTAATCATCTAGTTATCGTGTACATGGGCGTAATGACTACTCTGCAACCTTGCCGCACACATGCGGCCAGGTAGTTTCCTCGATCGGCCTCGCGAGATTCCGACGCTCTTCATCTTTCCTGGGAACCGGCCGCGTATATAGATCGAAATATGAAGCGCGAAGTAAGAGAGCCCGGCGTTCCCTGCAATTTACATGGGAGAATTGTTTATTATTGTATATATGTGGCGCCTCCATTATCATTAGCGGATCTGCACGACCGGCGTAATATCGCGTACGATCGGAATTATCTAATAATTGTAGCCTGTCTTTGATTTATGTGTACACTTTTCGAAATCGCCTTAATCACGCGGGAGACCTCGAAATGCCCGTAACAACAACAACGCACTTAACAGCAACGCACGGGCAAACGAATGTGCGGCGTGTCGTGCACGTTTTGATCGAAAAACGAGACGAGACACGATAATACGTAATCCCCGCGGAGAGTTTTACGACGAGACGGATTTTACGCATCTCGTAGGTTTCCCCTTGTTATATATAGTTTCCTACGCCGCTGGACGTGAGCCGCACATCGGCTGCACTCGTGTCCTTTTAAAGGCGCATCCACACGTGCCTCGGCCGGAAAGGCCGAAGGGAAGCACGGGGTTGTGCGTGCAGCTCGGAAACTGGCTATAAATAGGTGTACAGGCGCGTTATTTCCCCCTAATCCGTAGGAATTGCGCGATATCGCGCCGCTCGCGCGATAGAGAGAGTTCGGGGACCGGTTTCCGCTAACGCGTTTCCGAAGGTGGCGTCTTTCCGCGCGCCACGTCTTTTAATGCGCTTTTAATGAAAAGGTTCCCACGAATATCCTAATTGCCGCGCGAGATTATTATTACGCGACATGTGTATGTGTGTGTGTGCGGTTAAACACCGGGATCTATTCGATCAACGGTCGAACCCCGATAAATTGATTGTAAGTAAGAATTCGCTAATTGCCGATGAACGACGGCGGGATAAGGTGCGCGAAATCGAGGTGAACCCGAGATGCGAGTCGCGTTGGCACATATCGCGCGATTAAAACCTCATTCCTCGATCCACTCTCGAATGATTTTTTTTTTTTTTTTGGTTTTGTTAATCGCGTTTCGTCACACGCCATTTGTAAACCTGATATCCCATTGCACGAAACATACGATAATCCGTTCGCAACATTCGTCTTGTGGATTTACTAATTTGGAGCGAACGAGTGAAAGGGGACCGGTCAAATTATTTCGCTGATAGTCGTAACCTGTTGTTAAGTGCGCGCGTTCGGCGAGAGACCGCCGCTTAAATCGCGAATGGTAATACGACGGTGATCGTAATGCGATATTAAGTATAATATACGATTTCCAAGTTATAACGACGGAGTGCAGCTTGCCATCAGTCCCCAACGAGCTTAAACAAAGAGGAAGGTCACCGTGCGTCTGGCTGGTATCGTAAATTAAGATACGCGATGCCTCAAAACATATAATTCTACACAAGAATTATTAAAATGGAGGCTATAGAAATAATGAAAATTAAAGCGTTCAAAGCAACATTGATGTAACTCACTTTTTTTTTGTTTTAAATTGCGACAGCAATTTAAGTTCAATCTTCTTAAATTAAAGATCCACTTGTGCTTACAAGTAAACATTTTAGATATTAAACATCTTTATTCAGAAACTCGGCTAAAATAATGATACGCGCGACGCAAAGTAATATTTTTCCCTTTTTCGATCGGCCATTATTGCTCTTAAAGCGTTCTTGAACGTTAATCGCGAACGTGCAACTCATCGCCCCTCATCGAACATCTTTGACTTTGACACGCGCGATATTTTCACCCATTAATAATTTATACACGACGTTTCAACGCGTTGTACCTCGTGGCGCAGTGGGGTGCACGAGGGAGGCGTTTACGATATCTGCCGATAGTTTCATAGTTCGTATCCGCATTATTACGCGTGCGCGTATCGGAAGATAGATCCGCGCAAGATAAGCTCGACCGACGAGCGGGGAGAGACAGAGAGAGAGAGAGAGAGAGAGAGAGAGGGGAGAGAAAAAGAAAATAGCTCTCGCGAGATTAATGGAGCCGACCGACCGTTCGCGCGCGCACGACGATAGGTCGAGGTTCTCAACACTTTCACCGAATAATACGTCGACACGTAACGACTGCTAATTGCATCTCGTAATTTTAATTAATCCGCGTCGCAAGGCGTGCCGGCAGGAAGACGGAAATTCCTGCAATCCAGTGACGTTGTATAAGGAAAAGACGTGAATAAGTGATACTTCCACGCGCGCGTAGCACACCTTCCGCGAAGATTCATCTCGCGTACTTGGAGTAAACAAGCTGCACCGCGGTCTTTCGTAATGTCTTCCGATATTTCATTGCGATTGCATAAGCACTAACATGCGAGATCGACCGCATTATTAGTTATAGAATTTTTCAGTCTGTCATCGGCAGAATTACGTTTGCCACGTTAAGTTTATCGTTCTATTGTTGAGGATAAACTCGGGGAACTCGTAATAAAACATTTTCGAGAAATAGGTGAAAATTTATTACTTTCACGGTTGTCTGTGAATGACGAAGTAATACGTAAAATAATTATACTGTTTTGACATCTATGGTTGCATAATGTAGAAGATGTAAGCGCGGCTGACTGACAAATGGAAGACATAATTATAGCCTTTAATGGATTCGTATAATATGAGCTGGCGAAAAGGTTTACGAGTAGGATCTCAAAAAAATGTTAACGGCCGTCCCGAAAAAAAAAAGTAATGCGAAGTGGCATCTCATGGGAATGCTAAATTATGAATTCTCTCGCGAGAGACAATAGCAGAAGCAGAAAGAAAGAAAGAAGAAATCGCGGGATCATTTATGAGAGGGAGATGCGAAAAAGGCGGGAAGCCTTTCGCCTTTATTTTACGGGAATCCCACGCGCGACAATTCCTAATTCTTCTTACACGCGATCTCGTAATCCTCCCGGCGGATCTCATCGGTTTTGAAAATCCTCCCCGTAAAATATCCGCAGATTTCCTCGATCCGTGCGACGCGCTGATCGATGAGATTATAACGAGAAACTATCGCTCGGAGCGAACTACTCTGTCGTCGTTATCTTTGGTCCAAAGCTATACTTTAGCTATACTTTAACGTAAGAGAAACTATCGATCTAGATTTACTATCGTAATATTTCGAATCTACTCGACGCGACTTTAATGGATACAGATAGTAATCAATTATTGATATCAAATATTTTTTGCTAATTTTTTCTACATCCCGGATTCGATAATATTATAGATTCAAACAAATAAAAGTTTTCTTATAAAAACGTAATTTAGAAGATTGGAATTTTTTTAAAGTTACTTTTAAATTTTTTCAAAAGTTTTGATATTTATTATATATATTTAAAATTAGTGTCATATTTCTCAGAATTCTTTACATTGCGATTAAAACAAATTTTCCTATATAAAATTCCTAAAATTTAGAGTTGCAAAAGTTAATTAAGTACATTAAGAATATTCTTTTATTAAAAATCTTTCTATTAAAAATATATTTTTTGGAACTCTTTTCGTTAAAATTCTACTAATACAGAACAGAATAGTAATGCCCACGACACTGACATTACATATATTGCTTAATAACACGGTTGAAGCCAGGGATTTAAATCAGTTCGGCGTGAATCGATTTCCTATCTCGGAGCGGATTAATCGTCGATAGAACACGTGGGCTACCGGATCACCTCTGCCCACGCGTTATAGGCGGTCCACGCTTCGCCGGTACGTAAGTTCGAGTGGGTTACACCACATACTTTCTTCGTTAACCCACTAGGAGACAGGACTTGGCGCGCAAGTAGAAGGAGAGAGAGAGAGAGAAAGAGGGAGATGGGAGAAGGGAAGCAACGTAGAGAGATCAGCATTATAAAGTTGGATATGCGCGCTGTTTTATGTCGACTCGTGCACGCAATGATGCCGCTCGCACTTTTACGTAATATGTACAAGCTCACCCGTAAGAGATAAAGTTTTAGCTTCGCGTCCTGGCGGAAAGAACGGCATCGCTCGGTGAGTGAACGTACATCCGAACAGGATGTTGTGTTTTCAAAAGCGAATAATCAGGATCTATTCTTCCTATATTTTGCTTCCACAGATACGATTACTCATGCTCGTAAATTTCCTTTGTCTAATATGAAGATCGTATTCAAATGTAAGCAATCGATATCGTATAAATAATTCGTTATTAAATATGTAACGGACATGGATTAATGTATTATTAAATATGTAATTTGTTTTTCTGATGTTGGGCGTGCCTGAGCTAGTCGACGCGAACTCTGAACGTAAGCGCATACGATTTGCCTATATTGAATGCGTAAAATGAAATTAATTTAAAGGTCTACCACTTTTTGCTTACCGTTAATTTTGTACTTACTACAGGGAGCAATGAAAACATTTCAAAAAGAAACATTAGTGACATTAATTAATTCTGTCTTCAAAGCAAGTCTGAGTAAAATATTCATATGCATAAGTAAAATATAAGAGTCTCCGTCTTGTAGAGAGTTTCTGATTTATGAATAAATTTACTCAAACGTAAATATTCTTAGCAAAATAGTTAATAAATTAAAAACTCGGAAATTGCTGTAAAAGCATATGGGAAATAAATTATCTTGAAAGAAACCACTTTAGAAGTGACTACTATTTTCATAGGAATTCAAGTGGAAATACGCAGCTCGCACATCGGAATATAAAAAGCGCATTAAAATCTTCGGCGTGACGAGTGTCGTGTACACGACATGCGAGAGCGCATAAATCTCGACGTTGACACGTATGCTGCATGCTGCACCATGCATTTCCGACCATTGTGCATCCGCGCTTCCCGGTTTTCTCTCCTCCGAACGAGCGACGCTTCCTCGCTGCTGGCGTAATTGGGAAGTTTCCGAGAGGCTCGTTCGTTCGTTCAATGATCGGTCGATCGATCGATACACCGCCGTCGCGGTAGCGTCGTGGCACCGCAGCCTGCGCAAGAACCTTGGAATTCCGCAAATTCCTGCGGTACCGTTTGACGCACCCTGCGTGTACGCTTTACACACGAGAGCTTCTTTCGACACTACGCGCAGATCCTCCAGGGTCAATGGCGTAGACGAAGGGAAGTTTCCCAACGAAGGGAAAGCCAAATAATAGCCGATTTGCACTGCGGATATAGACAAGATGCAGCTGTGTCGCCGCATATCTTTCTTATCGGACCGGCGGTGTAGATAAGAATCCATTTATTAAGCATCGCGCCGTCAACGTTCACTAATTTATCTGATTACGAATTTTGAAGCTGACGCATAAGATAAATACACGACGCATTTTTTTATGAGTCAACCGTTCCCTGCGCGATAATGTAATCATTTTTTTCTACATCCGTGACTTTCGCCGCAGTTATAATTATAACGATACGAATTTTCGTCGTAGAAAAATATACGCGACTCTAGATTAATTTCAAGGCTTCCGCTTACGCTATTGACTTGGGGATACGTATAGTCGCGGCCTGCACGCACCATACTGTCGGACACAGAGGCCCCGCGCGTGTACACATATCTTTAATATCTTCGCGGCGAATCGACATTCATTAGGATGCATTGGCATTCTTTCTGGCCATACATACTCAGGGAAGGAACGAACGGATAATGGTAGAATCTCTTCCTCGTACGGCCTTAACGACCAAGAAGTCTACTATTCCGCACATCCCTAACGTCCTGCATTGTACTTCCGCCGATTAGCTACGAACAACGACTAATAGCTCAAGTTATCATTTTGCCGGCGTACATCCGCATAAATCAGATTGCTGTTCCCGATAATTTATAGCCTCGCAAGTATATAGAATTAATCAAGCTGGTATCTTAAAAATAAAAGTTACGCGATACGTAAAATTTTGCGTGAAATTATAATGATTAAAAACAAAATTTAACTAATTTTGAAATAGCAGCGACGAAATATTAGTTAAAGTTGTAAACATCTATTATTAATGCATAAATTGTACGACATTGTGACTTATAACAAATAAGTACGACTCGTAAAAATAATCATTTCGCGGCTCTGAGCATAGACGTGAAACGCGTGATTTTTACCGATCTGCGTAACAAATCGTCGGTATGCAGAAATAAATCGATTCATCGCGTCTGTATGCGGTGCAGCAACAAGAAGAAGTGCTGCTGCATCGGCGCGGATGACGTCAGCAGTGACGATTGATTAGGCGGAAATAAGCACGGAGGAGCCCATATAACCCCACATTAGCCTAATGACCGCGAACGCAGGTGATCCGGTGATCTACGATCGATGCTCTTTCTCTCTCTATCCCTCCCTTCCTCCCACCCTCTCTTGCACTCGCAACGAGATATCCGCGGTGGATCCTATGGATAATCGCCACGGGATCACGGTCACGGATCCTGAGCTCGCGCTCGCGTTCGTCGTATACGCGTGTTTCGCGAGATAACAAGTTGCTCGCGCGCTCTCGTATCGCTGAATGCGCTTTCGCGAGGCGCGTACATACGCGCCTGTTTATTCAAAGTTAAAAGGGGGAGAGAAGAGCGACGCGGGCCGATAAGGTAATTTATATTCCGCGTTAAATACACACCGCAGCCGTTTTCTTCGGCCGCTAGTCTAGTAAACGGAGTAATGACGTTGTGTTTGATAAAGAACCTTAATCAAGCCCGCGGATGATAAAGCGGGCCTAACGAAGATGTAAGCCCGGCGATTAACCGCGTTGGAAAATTCTAGCTGTCGGTTATCGAGATATTGATGCGCGTTTCATTGCTACGTCCACTGCATGGGAGTGTATTTGTTTTTCTTATGCATTTGTCTGTCATGCGATGATCGAGAACGCGTTCCAAAGCTCCCATATTCCGAAATCATTTACTCATAGTGCAAATCTCCCTTTATATTCTGAGATACCTAAAGAATTGAACTATATTTATGATTTTGATATAACTTGTAGCCAGTAATTTTTTTACATTAAATTAAATATGCAACATTTAGGCTATAATACATTTTTACTTTATAAGTTATAACAATGTATTACACAATATTTTGTTGTTTAAATATGTATGTTAAATAAATCGTAGATCATCTGCAGTCTCTAAACAGTGCAATATTATTAATCCAAAAATATATTTGCTATAATGCTATAGATTCTATAGAACAAACGCGGAGTCATGCCGGCAGCTTTTGCAGGCAATTGATTAATAATTAAATGCTCATAATGATGATTGGCGCGCGTGCGTTTCTATAACGATTAATCGGTCTTGCGAAACGCACACACAGCAGCGTGTAATGAACATATTTCACGATTATCTACGCCATTTCGTGGCCACTTATTCATTCCTTCCCGATGACACGATAAAACGAAAATTTCCACGTGTATCGCTTTTAAAAACAACCATTGATCACGGTCTTTTATATGCGTCGAATTTAAACTGCGAGCTATTTAAAGACAATGTAATTGTAGTTTGCAAATGCGTGATACATAATGCATACACCGAGCCGAAATCGATAAGCTTTGCAGGCTCGCGGAGCAGCTTCCGAAATAAACAAAATGGGAGAAATTCAATTAAGGAGCACGAGCGACAGACAGCTAAATCAGCTAAATAAAAGCGAGAGCTGGTGGGCTGTGTTATTTTACGTTACGAAAAACGGACGACGAATCGATAAGCGGGCAATTAATCGGTATTGGATCCAGTTGAATTAGCATTTAAAGGACCTGACGCCTTTTAAGACCAGGGGCTAAACGCAAAACGGCATGGGAATTCATTAAAGGCAGAATTAATAACTCCACCGTCCGTCCATCAGTCTAATATGACTCTGTCTTTTACATCCCAGCCCCCTTAGGCAGGGCAAAAGTCTTTACGTGTTCGTTCTATCTTTTACACCTCTCGTTCTCTTACCTCGCCTTCTCCGACCGGCCTCTTCCTCTCGCGGATCGAAGAGAAATCAGATTCCCTGCGTCTCTGTATTCATCCCGCCGACGTGGACCATTATTATCGCTCCGCGTGTATTCGCCGAGCGATTTAGCAATACAAATCAATACGGAAGACACGATTCATACAACTATAATATTTTCTTTTTTTTCTCTCTCTCTCGCACAAAGGCCGCTCCTGAAATATTATCCTGGCAAGCCAATTAACTTTCAGCGCCATAACACGTTAAATATCTCAGGAGCAAAGATTGAAACTAATTTCTTTTTTATAACGCTCATTTCCACTTTCTACTTACAATTAGATAAAAAGCGAAAGCGCAAATCAATGCTTTTTTTTGTTTAACGGATTTCTGGACACAAATTTGAGGACTTTTAAGTATTCATGTATGTACATACGATTTATTCAAATTACCTACGTACGAATTGTAGATTCATGATACGGAGCGCATTTGCTTCAATGCCTCTGTCGTTTCTTACGTTTTTACCCGCGCAGGAAATAAATAACGGAATGTTTCGCTTCTATTTATCGTGCAAATATAAAGTTTTAAAAAATCTATCGCGCCATCGAATTTCCATTTGCGCAAATTGTCTGTCGGAAGTGCGACTTCCGATTGCCTGTGACGACTGTGCTACATAATGCACGAACGATCGCGCCCTAAGGCTCTAATATATTTATAGTCGTTACTAGACTCTCATTTCAGAAGCATGTCAGCTAAGATACTTGGAATGAAACGTTATTCTGATTGTGAAACGCGAACGGTTCAATGGTCACATTTTGATTAGAGGATTTAATTTCGGAGGCTCGAGGAAAAGGGACGATACAAAATGGCACGAGAAACGCGTCATATAACCGTCACGAAAATAAACAATTAATTCTGCACAACTACAAATGGAACTACAAATAATTTATTCACCCCTACAGTAGCTCCGTTGTCGCCCGACGTCTCCCAAGCCTTCTCCTCCTTCCTCCTGCTCGTCCCTCCGTTGCAGCTTCTTCATAACCCGACGCTCACTCGTGAAAATACTAATTACGATCGCGCGCGGTTTGATAATCGATACCTGGGATGGGAAGATCGTACACGTTCGTATTAATCATCGCGCGGCGTTTTACATGGCGTCTCCGATCTTTTATTGTATGCGCGGCACGCACTTTACTCCTTTATCCTATCGGACGAATAACGCGCGAAACATCTACTTTCGATAAATAACTGTCGTCTTAATACGCTTACGGGATCATAAATCATTCGCGTGCGGTCTCTAATCAATTACAGGAAATAATTGCATTTAGCGTCTTGTGGCACTTGACTTGATCGTATCCCGAGTAAAACTACGACACACACGCGGAACGGCTCGGGCCCGCTACCTGCCGCTTTGAATCTCGCCGCGTGAATGATAACAATATGACCGCGTGTAAACAGTAGCATGCCAAACGATGCAAAAACGAAGGCCAAATACATACCGAGCGTCGCGTGCAAGCTCAATTCGTGGAAATGTATACATCATGACGTAACTGTACATTGGTTATTATGTTCTGCTTATTTCGAGTAAATTTCGGCAAACTATAGTCACGTTTTACGAACTCATTAGCATCGCCTAAAATATGGGGGGTTAATTCTATTCGTAATACATTAATCTTTCGCAATTTTAATATTCAACCGATACGAGATCCAAAAGTCATTAAATATGTACTTGTACAATCCTCCAGAAATCAAAACTGTGTATTCCAAGAAAAATTTCACACACATTTGAGTTTTTTTCAAAATGCAATTGTTAAACTATATGAAAACTATCAACAGTTTCAACTAAATTCTTTGGCAGAAACGCGGCTAAATACGGACTTAAATCACAAACGAAATAACTTGCGCGCAATTTCTAACGTTGCAAGTTCACGTTCGCGAATTATAACGCATTCCATAACGCTCGAACGCGATACGATAAGTGTGTATCGCATCTAAATGCTCTCTCTTTCTCCTTCTCTTCATCTGTCCCTTTCTTTCTCTTTCTCTCTTTCTCTCTCTCTCTCTCTCTTGAAAACGGAATTCGAATGCAATTAGAAAGAAAACGGCGCGGCGCGGCAAGCAGGCAGTTATACGAACAATGCTCGATTTATATGTTAGGCGATCAAAGCACGAGCAACTTTCTAGTCGCGTGTTGCCAAGTAGCTAGTAAATCGCTCTCGGCGTTCCGCGTCTAACAACTTATAACGTAGACTGTATGCAATAACAAACAACGGTAACCCAGAAAGATAGAAAAAAGGAGCGCTTATCTTGGAGCGCTCGTGCGCATTGCATATTTCTGTACGAAGGACTATATACTTAAAGAAAACAAGACAGAATAATACAAGTATCGTTCTCCGTTTCGAAGTATAATACGTCTACATTTCTATTATCGACCGACCGTACACTTCCGCGCAACAACGCAAGACTTTTCTTGTTATCTTTTCAATAATTACATTCGAAAGTTTTTATAAGATATTATAAGGAACGGAGCAGAAGTACCGTTCGTATTACTAAAGTAAATATTAAAATGTAAGTTTTATATGTTGCTGACTCTCATAGTCTCGAATGATACCTTGAGAGTAAATTATAAAATAAGAACTCGGCGAAACACACGTGCATACATACACACAGCGGCTGCGAAACTTTTTGCATGCACGAGACGCGGCTAATTAGCGTAATTCAGACTGCGTTTCGCGAAGGGAGAGCGCTCACTTGCCGTTACGTTTTTTCTGTTGGTCATGTCGCCGTCGCACACCACCACCACCTACGCTCGACAGGATCGCTTGCAAATAAGCCAATTTCGCGTAACGAGCGCGGACGAGGAGGAAAGTCTCACCTCGGCGAAGGAAAATAAAGAGTGCGAAGAGCCGCGTCGTTGGCGTCTTTACGGTGTGTTGCTGAAACGGTTTCATATCGAGCGATGCCCCGATCAACGCAAGAGCGGTTGTGGATCCTAAATAATGATAATAACAACAAGAATGATGCTTGCATTATGCCGCGGCCGAGGGAGAGCCTGGGGCTCTCAGGTCCGAAGTGCAGAGAGAAATTCGCTCTCGGATACGAAGATCGCGTTCGTATTTCCCTCGTGTATGGGCGGACGTAAAACCGGCGAATTGGCTGATAAATAAAAAGTACTTGACTTCCGTCAAAGGGGAAGACATACTCTCGGCTCGCGAGAAGACGTTAAAGTTTTATGACGATGCCGAGAAACATCGCGCGTCGTACCAATTTTCACGTTGGCTCGACTCGAACCCACAGCTCGACTGGTGCGAAAGTCAAGTCTGGTGATACACACGCGAGTGAAAATCGTCTTCCTATATAATGGTCGATCGAAATGTTTAACATATACGACTTCTCATGGTTTTCTTGGCGCGGTCGCGTATATGGGTTTGTCTGTAAAATAAAACTTGTTTGCTAACGCCACGTATTGCATCCCATTCACGTTATTGTAAATTCGTCTCGTTCTTCTCTCTTTCTCTTCCTCTTTGATAAATGTAGTCATCGCTCTCTATACCTTTTAGAAATAATTTTTTTTGGTCTCCCCGATTAAATGTTTATTAATGTACAGATTAATGTACAGACAAGTACAGATAATATTTTTTCAGCTTTGTCTAAAATTTTAAATATTAAACACAATTATTATTACAATCATAACGCTCAATATTTCAGTCGGAATTGTACATGAAATGTTAATTGTATTGAAATGTTAAACTTGTGACGCCTTTGGTACCAATTATTGCACATTATTCGAAAACACCTACATTCGGCCATGTGATATACGCGCGATTGTTCGAAAGATAATTCGATACCGGACATGATATGTAATGAAATAAGATACCTCGACGTTACATTCGTAACGCGGCAGAATCGCGCGCGCGCGATGGAGACTTTTGCAATCAGTCCGAATACCCTCGTAGGTCGAAATTGACTTCGCCGTCGCGTTAATCGCGCCTCGATCTATCGAGTACTCTCCCTTGTTCCGGACTCGAATCTATCGAACGGATCGACAGGACGCGAGAGAAGAGGCCGAGCACGAGAAATCGCCGCTCGTAAATCACCAAGTCACCCTGTGTGTATATATTCCTGCACGGGTAGGCTCACCGAAGTCACTTACTTTTTTTTTCTTCTCCGCACGTGTGTGTTACCCGCACTCGAGACGAAAATAAAAAAGCAAGTAGAACCCGGCCGGAAACGCACACTTTTTCACTGCGCGACGATATTTTGGTTTGAAGATGTATTTTCGGCCAAATTTAATTTTCGACACATTTAGATGTGATACACCTCTATATAAAATGCAACGATTATATTAATTATATATTAATATTTTGAATAATTAATAAGAATATTATCATAATTTTAATATAATAATATATAATTTCGGTATCGCAATAATTAAATTTGATACAGTTTTCATACGCAAAACGTATTCATTGCCACATCATTTAATCTTCTATTAAAAAATCGAATTTTCGAAAGAAAAAGTTTAATCAGCGGCATGTGTCGCAGGATACCTGTCGCGCAATTTTCTGCGGTAAAAGTTAAACACTGGCAATGACGATGCATACCAAATGATACCGTTCGTTTACCATCAGCGCGTTAATAATTACGGGCCTCGAGGCGTGTCTAATGCTAGCCGACCTGCTTTAGATCGGCAAACGCGAAGTCGGAATAGTCGACTTTCGTCGATAAACTATCGCGTTTCCGTGGCGATCGGAGATGTAGGCCGTTTTTGCTGCTGTGCGTGAAAGTAATTAGATGTTTCAACGGGTATCTCCGGTTAAAACGTGTATCTTGACACATGGTTTTAATTCAAGCTGTCCATTTTCCATGGACGGCCGGCCTTGACCACGATACTCTAACGTGACTTATTTTATTTACATACAGTATCTACTCTTATAAGTATCATGATGGACAGTCGTAATTGCATACTCCTCTGAGATATGCCAACAATGTGCATTATCAGGACCACCATTATCAGGAACGTGCCGCGGAAATTAAGGGCGGGATAAATTAAATACATATTTCATTTACACTCGTCCTTTTTCTTTAACACGTTACATTTTTTGTAGAGATATACAATACGCCAATAAGTAACATTCAACATACACGTGTTTTTTCGAGTCTCATCATTAATCAACAAACGATGGGAAAAAAAAGTATCGCTACGTGCAACTGTGCCATTAATAAACTCGTCCCACCTTACGATGATAATCAAAAAATTCCGGGGAACGATATTGCGTTATTAAGGCACGCTTGCGTCGGCGAAGGGCTACTATATCGGAAAAGCACGCCTTGCGGTCCCGCATGATCATTTATTACGCACCAAACGGACCGAACGCGCGCGCGCTTCTTTGACGGGCGCAAATCGAAGGGGAGAGAGAGAGAAAGAGAGGAGGCGTAACGAACGCGTGTTAATTATCTTTCACGGATTACACGATCGGGTACACGCGCCGGAAGTCACGCGAGCTCCCGGCCGCGTGTATTGGTGTATCTTCGAGAAATAAACGAGAGACGCGGACGAAAACCGGGACGAAATGAGACATAAGCGGATTCCACGCTCGAAACGAGTTTATTCAAGTTCGCTGGGGTCCGTGCGATTTAATCAATCCTCGTGTAGTCGGTCATGGCCGATAAGATTATTACAATCGCTCATACGGATGCGCACTGTCGGATTAATAATTTTAATGCTACAGAAGATAAATATATTATAATACATCCTGAAGCATATTACTTGCGAAATTACATCGTGTCATAATTATTATCGAAAAAACAAACCGAACTTCTATTAATTAGTGTACTCATAAATAAATAATTACGAATAAATTACAATGCTATTAAAGATTAAATAGGAATAAGATCCTGATGAAGATGTAGAAAATCGCTCCGTCAAAATTAATACAGTCAATACAAGTTATTCGTCTGAATGTGATTATGCTGAACAGAAAATGTGACGTAACTCTTATCGATATATCTTACTTGCGTCGTTCATCTACACTCAGCTTAATTCCCCGAATGTAGAATGGATTATTAACCAACGCTATAAAGACGCCTTTCAATAGTCCTTAATGGCTATCTTCGTGCGATGCGTCGCGCCACTACATCTTTACGATATCGCAATCTTCTTCGACACGAGGAATGTCTTCTCTCGAATCATGACGGATGACGGACAGCCAACGCAGGAAAAACCACTACGGCACATCACACCAGATCAGGAAATTATGACGGAGGATTCTCCGTGAAGGAGAAACCTTCGTATTCCTATCACGATAAAATTGGTGATATGCACCGTCGCGGTCATTCCTACGTCGAAAAAAAAATACCTCGCAGCGAGAAAACGTCGGGAACTCTCTTGGGACGCACCCTTTCCGCAGCTCCGCATTCGACCACGAAAATGAAATGAAAAACAACGTGAGAAATTGAAAAATATTTTTTTCTTCTTTTAAAATATTTTATGAAATTAGAAATAGCTATTTTGTCCACTTTGTACTTGTGAGAGAAAGATTGGTTTGAGGAAAAAACGTAGCGTGTAAAGAAGGAAAAAGTAGAAAGCGGTTTTGCGTAAATCATCGTCTGGAGAGATTCCGCAAGAAAAAATTGAAGATAATAAAACGCGAGATGATGCTAAAGACAAAGAACGTTCCACAATACGTTTAAGACGCGCAAAGAATTGTTAGTGCAACGAGAAGTTCGCAGCGAGAAGTTGTTAGCGATAAGGCGGACCGTCAGTGCTGATAAAAGTGAGACGCAGTGCCGACGGGACGAAATCGGAGTAAAAAAAAAAAGGGAGAAAGCAAAATAGAGTCACGCAAGTGATTTGCGTTCTGTGACGTGCAGCGGCGGGTTGTCTGAGCAAAGGCGGGACTTAATTGCGGTACACGGCGCGGAAAAAAAAAAGAGAAATAAAATTTGTTTACTGCGAGAAACTTTCGAGGCGACTTGTGCGAAGGAAGAAAAGCCAAGTGTGAAACGCTCCGGCGTCTCTTTAAAGTGTCAAAATAAATTTAGCGGAACGGATAACGGCTGTGCATTTACGCGAGTATTTATCAAGGTTCTACGATCTATAAACTCACAATACTTTTATTGTCTTATATAACCGTTAAACGCGGCAATAAAATTCTCTTGTAATCGAGTGAGCGTTGAACTTCCCCTTCGATTTTTACGACACCGATCAATCTCCGCTCGTCTTTGCCGTATATTTACTGTCGATCAACTAATGCGCGCAAGAATGTTACAAGGCCAACATAACGGAATGAGCGACTCGATTGGGCCAATGCATAATCGACTGAGTTCGAAAGTACAACTAATTAGATTTGCGGCCGTATATGCGGCGGCGACTGCGGCGTACTTAATGTACGTATGCATTGCTGCATGCACCACCGTGTAAGATGTAACGAGAGGTAACGTGCAATCTCCAGTAATAAGTGCGGCCGGTATGCCTGTGCTTGGCCTGGTATGCAAACACGCTCGCGCGCGCACAAACTCCCACCGTCTTATCGACACATCGGAATCGTCATGATAAAACACGACAGCGAAAGAGCGTTCGCTTTATCAGAAGCAGGTAGATGGCGAGTACATATCATATTTATAACGTTCCAAGATTATGCAGTTGCAAGTTCAATGAATGATAAGGCGTTCCTTTCTCCGTACGCTATCGCAGCGTCGTATAACGTATATACGATAGACTGGAAAATGGTCATTTATCTACGTGATAATCCGGCTTTCGTGAGAACGTTACGTGACTCTTGCCCCTGTAACTATCCACTTGAATATCTTATACTCCTGGAGGATATACAGAGATGAACGTGCGTTAAGAGTTTTGCGGTAAGGAAATTCCGTACCGCGATCACGTCGACGAATAAGACCCTTTGCGCCCTGCAGTAGACAAAGTAATTATTTCGAACATCAGTAGCTGCGCGTCCGGGAAGCATGAATATGCATAGGCGAGGACGCATTTGTATGCGCTTAAGAGAATTTCGATATACACGTTCGCGTCGTCGTGAAAACTGAAAGGAAGGGAACCTTGGTGTTCCTTTCACGAAACGCAATAAAATGCGGAGTCGCACAATCGTCTTTCTACCGTGAGCGCCCGACCGACGTTCGCGCTCAGCTGACGGGCGCGAAAAGTGGCGAGAGTGAATTTTAATAAAATAGTAATAGACCTTTCCCTTTTTCTTTATCGGCGGAGAAAGGATCGTTACGCCGCGCGCCGGCGAGGAGGTCGTTCGCGTCTCGATGACGGAATCACTTTCCTTTCGGTGGAAATCACGCGTGTGATTCAGACGTTTCGTATGCGCGCGATCGTACGAGACCCGCGAGAGGAGAATTCGTACACTTCGCCGCGAAAGAATCTTTCGCGATCGAATATCGCTTAAAGGCTTAAAAGCGTGTATACCCGGCCCCGATTTCATACGCGCGCATTAAAAGTTGCGCGCCGGTTAACGATCGTAAATTAGATGAACGCAAGTTTTATACACATCGACGGAAAATAGCGTGAGAAGAGTTTCTCCTTGAAACCAACGCAGCGAGAGGCGCCGAGCATAATTTTCGTAGCTGGACGAGGGCGTTTTTATCGCCGCTCTCGAGAGCTTGCACAACTCTTGCAAAACTCTTGCGCTTTTTTTTTTACGACGCGATTCTTTCGCAGCAACCAGAGGAATCTGTCGCGTGTCCCGCGCTTTGCGAGCGCAGACGCGTGCGTGATGCAATTTCCTTCCTGGCAGCGGGCACAACGTGCCGCACTCATGTGCGCGGAGAGATAAGGCCATATCCTATCGAGCACAATAACACACCGACACAGGCGTCGTAAAAATATCGCTCTCGCACGTACGTGAAAGAAAGACGAAATATATGTCGCGTACTTGACTGGATGAGCCGACAAATACATATACGCGTGTATACTTTCGACGTGTCGCTTTAACTTTACATTACGTGAGTGTCAAAGGCGACAGTAACGCCAATGATTTATTTGATAGAGCACTCGATGGCTCCGAAAACGAAAATATACAGCGCACGGCCTGTCGTAAATGTTTAGCGATTCGATAGTAAGGGGAAGATACTCGATGCGGTGCATAAGGGATAAAACGACGGAGGATAAAATCGATGGAAGTTAGCAAGCTCTCTCGAGAAACGCGAAACAATCCACGTCGAAAAGACCGTGCTATCGAATGATTTATAAATGACACTGTTCCGCTTCGCGACTTCTCGGCTTTTCGTCTCGATATTTTTGCCCGGTACCATCCCGCGGCGCGGCTTACAATACGATCGTTTCTTCCGATCCGACATTCAATCACGAACGAGCCGATCAGCTTCTTAGAAGCCATTTCGTTCGTTCACCTTACGACAATGCCGGGCAAAAACCAGCGAAAGAGAATGTACGTGCGTTCGATTCTTTGCATTACACATAATGCGATACTGTAAACTCTCATAAAAATTCTCATATTTAAATACACAGGATATATACAACATATTTGCTGAACAAATTTTATCGTTATTTCCATTAACAATATAACTGAATTATATTACCAATAATTTATTAGAATATAATTTTCCATTAATAATAATCCAATTTGTATTTTTGTTGATAATAAAATATATAGATATTAAAAAATATATATATATGTATGCAGCGATTCGATCCATTTTATATTTACTCATAAAAGGACAAAAGATCTTATAGAACATGGAAGCGGAGGTTACCAATTGCACTGCATGCTTCGATCCATGGATCATTCCATCGCGCTGCCCGAAGGAAGTAGAATCGTTGGATCGGTATTTAGCGGAGCCGTTATCGCCATTAAATATGGCCGAACGCACGTATTACAACTTCCAACATTTGTATACGACGTATAGCATACATACTTTTCCTTTGAGACCACCCTCTACTACTTCCTCGTATAGTTATCGAATGTAATATCGACGTAATAATACCGACGTAATGTAACGTAATGTCTTTTCAAAGAGAAAAACCTACTTTGCACTTAAATTGCAAACGAAGAAGTATGGATGTTACTTTACTGAATAAGATCGTAGACGACGTAGACCGATCGCGTTTTTGTCACACAGCCGCGTAAGAATTTTAATGATGTGCAAATAGGAGCAAGATTACTTACGAATGCATTTACCGCTCGTGGCTCAAGGTGAAACGTTATAGCTGATGAATTCCGACAACTAATTATCCCATGATGCCTCGTTAGTTTTAAGAGTCATGCGAGATAGAAGCTGATTTTTCCAATGCTGAGATGACGAGGTAAAATAGAGATGAGTAAGGATACCGAAGTATTATTAAGTTTATAAAGATATTTGTAAAGCTGATGTGAAGCGATTAGCATTCCGCAAGCAGACAGGAAAGTGACAGAAAAAACGAGAACATAATTAAGAATCTACAGAGATAGAAAATATATCTATATAATAAAAATAATATAAAAAATTATATATTAATTTAATCATAAATAAATCTTGATTAATGCGTGATTTCTTGTAAAGTATACCAAAATAGAATAATTCCTAGATAAAGAGGGCCCCATATTTCCAAAGACTCGCTTCCAGTCATTGTGACGAATGGTTCGGGTTTTGTCGGAAGCTTGATTGATCGCACGAACGACTTCATCCGATGACGACGTCACCAGAGAATACCTGTGCGGACGTGGAAACTACACAGCACTTTCATTGTCACACTCCCGGTCAGGTGATCGAGAACGAAGCTTGAATCTGTTTAATTAAGAAAAAGAAAGCTAATAGTACGATAATATGAAGAAAGTATACGATAGAGATTCAATGTCTTCTTCAACAGAAAAATAGATACCTGAAATCTGACGACAAATCCTACTATCACCAATTAATTCGCGAGGTGAGAGATCGATAAGACGTCCAATTTTCACTCTCCAATCGCGATACCAATAGGATCGATGGCGAAATATTGGAACGAAGCGAGCTGGCATGAAGAACGAACCAGCACGCTCGAGAAGAGAAGACGAACTGAGGCTACGGAACGTGGTGGGCTCGACGATTCGTTCGTGTGGAATCACTTTTCGAGATCGTCTTTGGTTTCAACTCGCAACGGTCGGACAATGTTGCTACCCTCACCGTCGAGCGTCGTCAGCATCGTTAGTGATCCGATAAGAGTAACGTGCCTTAAGGTCTACTTAGAATGACACTCAAACTATCATGCGAGAATAGTTTATATACGATTGGCGACGTATTTCTTATCTCAAAGAGAGATACTTAAGACTCCGTGACATTTATCTTTCTCTCTCGATAACATACTTTATATTTTAATTCAAAATCTTTTTCGCAAATTTTAATAATCATGAAATTTGTGTGCAATAGAATTAATAGTAATAGTATTAATATTTGTTTAGAATGCCTTATCATAAAGATCAACAACAATCTTTATATAATGCAATAGAGCAATGCTAAAAAAATTTTCATCTAAATAGGCTTATATTATATTCTCTACCACGAATAAAAAAGGATACAAATAGTGACGAAAGAAGTGAGAAGAACGAAACCAGTAACCTGATATCTGGCTTCGTAGCGGCGAACGTAAGCACGTTTAGTCTAACCGTCGACAGAAGTGGAGCGAGTTGAACAGAACGATGAAGTCAAAATAATATCTGTGTTCATATAAACTGATAAAGAAGCCAAAGTTTACAGAAAATTATTTCTAAATTAGCTATCTAAAAAAGTCTAAGAAATTTTCGACCTCTTATATTCTCAGAAAGCGTAAGAATAGAAGAGACATACGCAAACCTTGACCTCTAAGACCGGTATCCCCGCCTCTAAAAAAAAGTTCAACTGTATACTATAATTAAGTGTTCATTTATTACTAATTTATTACTCTAATCGCGAATTTATTGCTCCTACCCATTCAAAGGAAATTAATATAATAAATTCGCGACCAGAGTAATAAATCAGCAATAAATAAACACTTAATTATGGCATATAGTCGAATTTTCTTTTTAGTGATGAGGGCGCTAGGTTCACAGAGAGGTGAACCCTTGTTCGTTCAAGAATTTACGAAGTTGGCAAAACTTGAATTATTCTCAAGCATCGTGGATAAAGGAGTAAAACAAAGTACGTCATTACGCTCCCTAATGACAAACCAGAGGAGTAAAAATTACTCGAGTATAAATCTTGAAGGCTGAAACGTCAAAATTACACGAAGTCCCTTCGAAAGCGGAACAGAAGAATTATCGCGTCGTATGTCATGCTCCCGCGACCACCCGCGAACCCGCCGAAGGTTGCCTTTCCTCGACAGTAATAATCGACATTCGCTCGAGTCAAGAGCGGCCGTTTCGCTCGATATTTTCAGCGTATACGCACGCGGCGGCGTGCGAGAGGTCCTACCGGTCGCGAATATCGCGCGCGGCGCGGCGGCGGAGAAGGAAAGGGGACCCGTGAGAACCTGAACGGCACGATCGCTTAATTGCGTCTAAACCGCGCAAATATTACCGTATTACGTGCACGTTTAATACGCCAATGAGCGCACACACACCACACCACCGCGCGTCGCGCACCCACGCGGGCGCGGGCTCGTTCTCCCGATGTGTTCCGGGGCGCTAATTACAAACGAGATACGCTCGCAGACTCGTACGCGCCCGGTCGATCTCCGTTCCGCGGTTGTATTACGTGGGGCTTTACAAGTGTGTACGTTATGCGATGATAACCATACTAACCGCCACAACCCCGGGGATAGGTTACGATCCTCCTGTAACAGGGGCGTGGCATCCACTGCACGCGCGGTGGATGTATACGCGTAATGCATGCGGCACATACACCCGCGCTACATGCGAAATTTATACAACCGACGTGTTTTCACTCCGACCATTCGTCGGCCTTCTGCAGCCCGGCCGCATAAATTCGCGCGCGGTTCGCACGAGATTTCGTTACGTGCTTGCGCGCGTTCTCAGAGTTCCGCGGCGCAAGTATGCCGGGTGTGTATGTGTGTGTGTGTTTGCCAGAATTACAGTTGAGATAAATCAAGCTGCATCAAAGTATGCCAGAGTAGGTCAGAGTAAGCCAAAATGGCATTCAGTATAGATCTGATTAAATTACATCAATATGGATTAAATTACGTCGAATCAAGATATGCTAGAATGTATCAGAATCAGAGAGAAAGAAAAACCATAAAGTAAAACTATAATTTATTAATCTATCACAGTTGTTATCTACATATATTGTTCCGCGTTTTCTGTAGCTTCTTGTCAATTATTATCGATCTTTTTTTTTTCTAATCTAAACTCAATCCTTAAAAGGAATACCAGGACATCAATCTAATTGATAATTTTATCATATTGAAAAATTCAGTGCAAAGAAAAAATTAATTACTACAATCTGATATCTGCAATTATAATTAGATCACCTTTCTAAATCTGAAATTATATTTAATTTTGCAATCTTCTGAGAATTAATTTCTCTTTTATAGATTTTGATTGATGGTTTTATATTGAACGGGCTGCTATTATATTGAATGCGGCTGTGTAATAAGGGAAGGATATTATCAATAATTATACTATGTCCAAAATGACACGTTTCATGTACCTTCCAAGACAATTTAACCGAAAGATAAGGCGTCGTGCGGCAACGATCGCTCGCTACTGCGCGTGAATTATAGAATGTACACGTAATTACAAACGAGTAGTATGCACTCGTGGTCAGCCACCGACTTACAAGCGTTTATTGGTGTTGGCGCGTACATGTTGGAGGGATAAGCGTATATCCATTTCCAGTTATGATGTTCGTGTAATAAGGGTGCGATGTTCGCGCGTGTAACACGCGCACGTACGCGTGTGTATCTCCTAACGAGCACGTGGCCGCGCAAAGTTTCGCGGCGCTAACTATGTGGTCATTACGAGTCCCGTTTTGTACTGCGGAATTCAGCGAGCATTTAACATTTTAACACTTGATCCCTAAAAGGACAAGCGTAAAAAGAGATGTAAAAAAAAAAGAAGACGTAGAAATCTACTTTTAAGTACCTTTCGGACAGCGATTCTTTAATTTCGTAGTTGTTATCTAAATTGTGATCGACATCATAGTCGTTTTTAATTACAATTTCACGCGCGCTTAATGAAAGAGGCGATGAAAGATATCATTTTAAATTCCCGATTTTTCAACCTTGATATTTGTACTCTAAACGATTGAAAATAGCAATCTTTAAACATAGTTTAATTAGAATTTCAAATGATCGGTTACTATAGAGATACTATAGAGATACCTTTTGAAACAGCAATTTTTCGATTCTGGCTAATCTAGATTGATCAAGATTATGATAATTAGGACAATTAAGTATAATTATAAATTCCACGCCTCCGCATAATAAGATGGCGGATGCACACGCGACGCGCATAAAATCGTTCGCGACTCCACGCGTCGCTAAGCGATGTTCTTTTTCAGCACATAAAGAAATCCGGTACGGTCGCCTGACACTTTCACGGCCGCTGGACCTTCTGTAACGACGATAATTAACGTTGTACGCTAATTAATCCGGCTCGCGTGGCCACGAGCGTGAGCCAATACACGGTGTAACGACGGCTTTGCTTCGGGCAAGGCGACTCATAATAACGACGTTGGCGAAAAAGCAAAGTCCCTGCCTCGCGTCGAACGGGAGAACGGCACGAAATCGACCCGCTTTACGCTCATTAATTCGCATCGGACGTTGCAAAATCGACACGCGATCAGAAATAATTCATTCTCGTATGTTTGTACGGTGAGCGCGCGCATGCCGTCTAACTCTTGTTGATCTCGCGCGTTGCACGGCTCTGCGCATTCTACATACCTGGTAGTGCCTTTTCATGCTTTACATGGCCGCGAGCAGGACTACGTGCTTTCGTTGGTCAAGGGGATACCCGGAGTGTGTCTTCCGTTATGTCAGGGTCGACAAAGGTATTTCCCTGAATACGCTCGATTCGTTACGTTAATATAACGGTCGGAGATGGCCGTATCACTAATTTGATGCGCGGTTCACGGTTGGGTTGAGACGAATGAAAATAGCGAGACAGGTATATGAATTTACAGAATGTTTGATAACCTTGATGATCGGGGAGGCTTTGTATGCGCCTTAACTGTAATCGAATCTTAAGTTTCATAATGAGTATTAAGTCCAGTTATATATTTTCAGAGGCTAATCCTATTCTTAAAGCTTTTCATAAATTGCTCTCAATCTCTCTGGATGTTAAAGTAGTACAGCAATTAAAATATCTAATCCAATTCCTTTGAATAAAACTCCAAAGAGATGAATTATATATCCGAGCGGTTGCTATTATTATTCTTTTCTCATAATCTGGGCATCTGAAGATTATAAAAGATTATAAGATTAGACATTATGGAGATATGTTTCTTTAATTATTAATATTAACAAAAATATCGGACCGCGTTGACGACTTGCATGGAAGTGAACAGGCTGTGGTTACAAAAGTTATTACTTGCTTCGGTCTATTCGATTAACTCCTCATAAAAGAGGTCAAGATTTTTGGTTCGTACTCTAAGGCAATTGACAACCGTATCGAACGCGAGTAGGTATGCACGGCAGCCGACCTTCAAAGAGCAGATAAATTGGGACAAACCAATTTTACGTTTATTATGTTATACAAAAAACGATAAATCCAAAATAATAAAAATAACTACAGGAATAAATGTCTCCCCCTATATAAAAAAAACAGTACATAAATGAAGAATAAAATCAATAATTGTATTAGATAAATTATATATGAATATTTTCTATATAATCTAAATTATATATTTTTTTGTAAGAGCAATCTGAAATATTTATGCATATGGAAAATTACCGTAATTAATTAACATATAATTTAATCAATAAAAATTAATTTTTATTAATTAAATTATAATTAATCAAATCAAAATACCACTCAGAGTAAAATTGCTCTTTGCAGAAAACTAGAAATATTATGTGCATATATTGATCGGCGTTAAAAATAACTTTGCCGTTCGAGGATCTTGAAAGACTTCGATCGCTGTCGGCTTTCGATGGTACCTAATACCCTTGGCAGAAAGCGAGCTATTAGTTCCGCAGTCGCGCCACGAATTAACGAGACCGCGGTGCTTTTCCGTGCGGTCAGCACGAGCGAAGAGCGCGAGGAATAACCGAACGACGTGCAGCAGAAACCAACGGAATCGTTTCTCAATCATATTTCTATTGTGCAGTAGCGCGTCTTGCGGTAGGCTACGTCGATTTTGACTCTGCCAATCATAGGGGCCACGGTACTAATTAAAGCGTCGGCTACCAGAAGGTAATATATAAGGACGCGTATAAGTCTTTCTCTCTCTCTCGCTCTCTTTCTTTCTCGGAAGCGTATGCCGCGCCGCACACATACACTCGCAGGGAAAGTGCACCGGCTCGCCACGTACGTGTGGGCACTTAAGTGCACGTAGGATATATATCGAAACGGTTCATTGTAAGCCGAACAATGACCGAGTGGCCAAGTGTGAGGTTCAGGGACGCGGAGACGCGGAGCGAGAGGAAAGAAGAAGAAGAAGAGGCACTCCAACCAGGCAGACGTGCACAATGTGTGGCGGAACGTGGGACCAAAGTGGGAATATCGTTTGCGGCAACGGCAACGAGAAAATTCCCGCGTCGCACCGCGCGCGCTGCAAAAAAACTTTTTATTTGCCTTTGTTCCCGCGTGCCTGGACGATTAATCTCACATACCATTTCCCGCGAGCGACCGTTTGCTCTATATTTCGGACGCCTTCCCGACACGCGTTTTATCTCTTCACATCGGACTTCATTTAACAATGGCCGGAATGAACGGATAACTCGCAACCCGCAAACTCGCGTATATTCGTTTAAGAGATAACGGTATATAAATTATGAAAGTGAACTCATCATGGAATTATACTTCTGTACGATTCGTTATGTTTAGCGGCAAGACTTGCGTCATTTTTAAATTACGAATGTAACGCGTAATGCAATGTTGTGATATCGTAAATTCCTTTCTATTCGTATTCATATATTTAGGGATCACTAACAATATATAGGTACATTTAATTATTTTTCAAAACTATGCACGTCGCAATATAGCTACATTCTCTCTTCATTGCTGCCTCGAACAGTAGGATACCTTCGCAACAATATCGCGCGCGCGATGCAGTTCGCTGAACTCCGTCTGCAGTAAACTCGACTCGCATCCGCGAAACGCGTCGGTGCGCGGCGCGATGCGGCGCGGCGCGGTGCGAATTTGACACAGAAACATCAAAGTTTAGCACGAACGTGCTCGATCGCACAATCGGCCAAGATGATCGAGTGTCCGAATAGATTGAATGCTGTAGCGTCGTCCGTGGCGCGCGGCTACCAGAGTTCCACCTACAAAAGCGAGCAAATGGAGAAGAACGAGCACCGTCCCAGCCGGGAACTGGAAGCACGGCCGCACCGCGTATATATTGACGCACACACTGTACATGGTATTACCGCGTGCGCAAAGCCCCATGTGTGTTTGATCGTGTATCCCCGCTGTACGTGTGTCGGTGCATATACGCAGAGACCGTGCAGAAGGCGCAGGTATATATGTGTAACATGGAGTCTAGGAAGTACGTAAGGCGAGTGCAGCTCTTCTAACGGTAATTCCCTTAGACCAGTACCGCAACTCCTGCAACCCAGAAGAGTCGATGTTCCTGCCGCCGCCGTTGCTGCTGCACTTCTTCTCTCTGTTTCAGCGAGGAGTCCAAGGAGAGGCGAAGAGGCGAGGAGGGTAGCGAGGGAGGGAGGGAGGGACGGGGAAGAGGACTTGCTGTGTTATGTACGAGTATCGCGAGAGGCGATCCGAATGTCAGTTCGAGGACCAACTCTTTTCTCTCGGCGTCTCCCTCCTTCCTCGACTTCGTCATTCTCTTCTCTTCCCTATCTTCACGCTGCGTTCCATCGAAAGGGGGAAGACGACAAAGAAGCCGACGAGGAGAAAGAGGGAGGGGGGAGGAGGAGGCAGGCGGAGGGGGCAAGGATGGAAGACCAGGAAAAGTAACAGTAACCTTCTCGCGTTACGTTACCGTGAACTTGCTCGGCTTCGTGTAATTAGCGCGATACTCGACGCGGAATCGTGATCGACCACGAACGGTATTAATTCGCAGTTACGACGCGCCGCGGTACATCTTTAGCGACGCCGCGATAAAACACACTCGGCGTTTCTTCCGTTCTCTCGCGTAAACGTCCTCACAATCAGACACGCAATCAGCACAGCACATTTTACTTTACACGCGTTAGAGAATTTTCTCAGAGCAATTTTCAAATTTTCCTTCATTTTGCGTTAATGAGAAAAAAAAACAAAAGTAAGCGTAATTTATACAAATGAAGTGTCACCGAGACTCATGCGATCGTAGACGTTTAAGAATAGCCGGGAGGCTCCGTGCATCCGTCAATTTTTTCGCACAGTTATACTTTCCGCATAGAGACAACAATTATGACGCGGTGCATTCCCCTCTTTTTTTTCTTGTCTTTTTGCGGAGACTTTGATCTTTCTCCCGCGAAAGCCACGCTCTGAATAGCCCGCAGGAATCGCAGGATTCCCGTCGCTGCATTTACCGGCAACGGGCCCAAGTAATAAAGTCGATTATTTTTCGATGGTAACCGCAGAGAGGCGCGTAAACGTTTCGATCAGGAGGATTAAACGGACGCGAATAACAGCACGACGAGGAAGACCGGCGCGGTTTAAACGTAATTTGCTTCGCCGTGGAAACAAACTCGGTAAAAGACCATCTCGAACGAGCTTTCAGGGACCGGCGTATTGTCAGATCCAATTTCCTATACCGCAAGAAGTAAACAGTTCGATCGAGTCGCTTCCGCAGAGGCGTGTTGCACGGCGAGCATCATAATTTTGCTAGTCGCGCAGAGATAGAGATAGAGATAGAGAGAGAGAGAGAGAGATCATGTTAAATTTTTTTGATCGCGCACGGCACTCGTAATGCAAAGAGAAAAGCTTATTTATTAAAATGAAAATTTTCAGGATATGATATCTATACAGAAAATATATATCACGAATCAAGCACCGCCAAGTAGTTCTGTAAAGAATACTTTGTTAAAAGTCAAGTATATTCTAAATTTAAAAGGCATTTGAGGCAGTAAAGCCGTTGATAGAATTTTTTTAAATCACGTTTATAGGTTTAATCGCTGATATTAATGCGAAACCACACATTATAATCCAGTCAACGTAAATTTGCATGACTTCTAATAATAACGTATAATTTCAGAGTGTTCGTGATAAGAGTTATCGAGAGCGTATACCGTGTTTTTCCAACATTGCATGCACACGCAGCCTTAATTCTCTATCACGTTCCGATCGATCCTATATTCCCCTCGACACGTTTAACGCCACTCAAAAGCGCACCCTCACTCGCACCCCTGCAGTTGCTATACCCTCGCTCGTGTTTTCCGTCTTCGGGAAGAATGTCTCCCAGTTCTACGTATATTCGTACATACGTGGAGCCGCCTGCACCCGCGAGAGTAAACATCAGCATTTGCGTGCATTGCCTTGTTTAATGCGCGTCCACATTGGCGGAACTCAAATCAAAGCGATGGTCGACAGCAACGAATGATCAACGACGAGTTAGCATTGAAGATTAAACAACAAACAGATGACGCGACAGTATTATGTAATCTATCTATATAAACTTTGCCACGAGCAAAGTGTATATATCAAAAAGGTTTACGTTGCTGTGCACTTTTTAGCATTGACAATATTATACTATATTCTTTTAAGAATTTAAATATACATTCTATTACTAACAAATAGAGTAAATAAGATTTTATCTTTGATTTAAAAACCATGAGTCGGAAACACACATCCTATTAACATCCCTATACATTCATAAATACTGATTTTGCGAGCGAATCGTATGTGTGCTCTCAAAGAGGAATACGTTAACGTAATATTACATTAGTATTAATCCTCATGCATAAAATACAGGCGGTAATCTGAAGTAAGTCACTCACCCTGCGGTCGTGTGACTACAGAAAAAAAAAACGGCTGTCCACCTTTTATCATATTCACGGAACGAGTTCCTCTCCGTCATTCTCTCGAAAGGCGTCAGACCAGATCGACGTTTTGAAAAAACGCTGACGGCGACGTCGGAGTACGCGCGAAGGGACGCACGTCGAGAAAATTCGCTCCCGGCACTACCAATTGGCAATTGCATCGTCTGATAGTATAATGACGGAATGGACGGGCGGATGCGTACACGCATTTGACGCATCTACCCGGTGCATTTCGCTCCGGTAAAGTGGACGATGAGCGATGCAACCCGTTTGCGCGTGCACGTTGCACTCTACACGAGAGAACTTTACGGCGTATCGCGGAAAACTTACGGCGAGTGTCGCTGGCCTTTGCATAAACGTGACGAAACATTGCACGCGAAGTATCAACACGCTGTAACGGAAACGATCAATTTTACAATGTCAATAGGAGGAGATTAAACTTGGAGAATCAAGTCAATATCTCTTCTTGTATTAAACTTGTATTAAATTAATGCAGAAAGTAGATGATGCATATTTGTTTAAATTTTAATTTCAAATCTCAAAAATTCAAGAAAGATATGTATAAGAAAGAAATAGAAAGGACTCGGAACGTTTAAAAAATAAAATACATTTTGGAAATCGAATTAAAATGATCACAAAGTATCACACGTTAAAGCGATATGTGGTAGATTAAGAAATGGAGCAAACTTTTATCATACCGCGATCGATAGCTTTCGCGTCCTATTCTGCGAGGTGTCTATTAATAGATGTTGAACGGATAATCGATATAACACGACCTATATTACATTTATTACACAACGTCTCTACTCAACGTCAAAAGTAAGCACTTTCGACGGCGCGTTGCATTTTTATCAACGTTCGCATTACTTATCTAAACAGTTCTTCGTTCCATTCTCCGGGATCTCCTTAAGTGCTCTCGTCACAGAACGTTTCATCTCGCCTTATACTGATTCGAAGCTGCTCCCGGTCAATCAATATCTAGCAAAATACGAGATAGCTGTGTGCTTCAACAGCTTCTTCATCTCGGTCCGGAAAATTTCATTTCTCGGCGTAAGAAGTACGAAGGTACTTATATAAAGATTCGCAAATTCAAAGTCAGTCAAAGGAACGTACTGTAACGTGAAGGCACTTGAAAAGATTCGCAAAGTTAAATAAGTGGAAACTATGTTGTACACAATTCACAGAAAAGCTATTTTTATAAAAAATAAAAAATAAAGTAACAAAAATATAATTGTTCTCTGATTTGTGTTCACTATTAGCTTCTATTCAGAATAAGCTTATAAGAAAATTGGCGACTGACATCGGTCGGCTCCTCTTTAATCTTTTATGCACATCGAATGTGCGCGATTTATTAGGGATCGGTGTCAAATGGCACGTTTAACGCTCAAGTGCGGTGAGAAATATGGATCGACATGTATAAAATCATTGATCATGATAGACTCTGGCTATATCTAACATCCGCCACTTATCGGAGTACGTGATTCTCGTTCAACACCTCACTCACATGTACGTATGGGCTGGGATGAGGGAGCTTTTAAAAACATTACATTGAAAAATTCTCTCGATCGCCATTGTCGATGAGCAAAAACAAAAGCCGCAAAAACGAGTAACGAATTCTTCGATAATACTACGCGAACGAAAAAACTTGTGAAAATAAAAAAAAATTAATTATAACTTTACTTTATTCCTGCCCGTATCTCGCGCGTATGTTGCATATCTTTCTCAACGATCTGGTTTATGTCTTGCAATTGCTCAGCCACCCGAGTGAGGGAACGCGCCATCGTCGGAATTATTACAACTTCCGGTGATATTAAACGGATCTATAGGGAACACTGCCGCGCGGAAGCTGTAACTCGTCCTCATTACGTCACCACGCTATAGTGCGTGCACTTATCAAAAGACAAATACTCAGATCCAACGTCCGACATATTAAACAGAATCTAAAATATTCAGTATAGATAACACATGTTCCCGTGGTATAAAATATAGTTCATTGAGCTTTGATAATAAGAAAGAAAGCTTTTTCTAGCAGTTTCCAAAAATAAATTATGTAAATGTACAAAAAAACTTATACATTTTAAAAAATATTCCTATCGCTCTCGACAATAAATGTGTATTCTGTATAAATTTCCTTCCTATATAAAAAAAAGTGTTATTGTACAGCAGAAAATGGTGCATTGTTAGTAGTGCCCACTGAATTTCAAACAATTCCTAAATGAATTATCCAAAATTCTGATTACAGGGGTTTTTCGATGCTCGATCGACTGCCTAACGAACCGAAGAGACAGGCATTGCCAATTTGGCAGTGTCCTCGGAACGATAAATCAACCTTAACCGAGTCGAACGCATCTCGATGCACATCCGCATTCTCGATACGCTCCGTTACCTCATTATTGTCGCTGCGTTTTTCCGAAAAGATAAGAAATCCTGTTCATGTTCCTCGCTTTAACTAACGCCGACAGGCTCTCTTGTACATCTTTTTGTACTAGAAATGCCGCGGAAATTTTCTTTTTTGTTGCTGCAGATGCAACTGTCTTTAATGTGTACACGCGCATATCTGCCTGCCAATTAATTTTACATCCTCGACATATATGCGCAATGTGACGTTACCGTGCGTGAAGCCAAGAGAGTCAACGAAAGTGAATATATATACAGTGGAAAAAGCGAAACGCGAAGGCGAAGCCGAGGAAGGTGAGGCCGCGGAAGGAGCTTCTGGCTCCGGCGCCCGAGGCGCATTCATGGAAGGGCTTCGTTTTCGAAGGTTAGCGCACGAACAAGAATGCCACTGGTTGACAGGAGAATGGGAACTGAGAGAATCAATGATCGGGACCGCGATCGCTTGCCAAAGGAGTCGTTGCCGTTCGTGCTTCGCGTTTTTTTCCCCCTCCCTACGGAGGACAATGGAAATCAGGAAGAAGGTTCCCCTGTTCGATTACGCTGAAAATTATCGTAACTTTCGTCGGTACCTCTCGTTTTATGTGCACGTGCACGGTACATGCACGGTGTACAGACTATTCCTTCCCCCTATACGAAATAAACGAAAACATGATACATTTTATTAAAATAACTACAGTAAAATTATAATCTGTTTAAAATTTAAAAAATTTTTCCTTAAATTTTTAGAATTGAATTTATAATAATTTTTAAAGAAATACGGAATAAGATTTTTTTTACGCTTGACTAAACGTAATTCTGATGCTCGCTCACGCGTCATTTTTAATAACATTACATAAGTTATATATGTTATGAATGTACACCCCGTGATCACGATAGAGATTACGAAATAAAATTTCCGTTATGTTCTCACCGCTGTCTTCTGTCTTCTGATTAGAAAGGAGCAAATAAGAACCGCGATACAGAAATAAAACGAAAGAGGATAGTCAAGAAATAACGGCGCTATTAACGAGAGATCGGGATAGCGACTAAAAGCGATTAATTTCTCGCGGCTTCTTGCATTACGTTTAATTAATATAATCCTCTGGAGAGGCTAGTCCCGCAATATGTACTTTACGTGCAATACACATCTGCACATAGGTATGCTCGCAGGGCTGCGTGAAAATGGTTAAGCATATATGCACACGCAATAAATTATGTACAAAATTCAACATTTTTTTCATGCAATCATCATTTTGTTTAGTTTAATTTTACGATAGATGATACAGAAAAATTCGGGATCTGTTTTTACAAAATTCTATTTTCATCAAAATTAAAAATTTTCAGAAAATTTCATCGATTATCTCAGATTATTTATTTTTCGAGTTAACGCGAGAATATCATTAATTAAATTATAACAATGAAACAATCAATTTGCACACTAATCAGTCTTTATAAAAATTTATGAATTTATATATATAATATAATCACGAAAATTGTACGGTTGAATTTTGTAAAAACAATTTACGCGTTCTTCTATAGGTCGACGTTGTACTGCGCCTGTAAATTGCTTTTTACGCGAAGTAACTTTACCAGCACGCATTGTCCTTCTTTTTCATCCAGGTCGACTAGAACAAACTAATTCCGCTCTAGTGCGACAGCAATGACCGCCGATACACGTGTGAAAGCAGCTTAAAACCGGTCCCACCCACATAAGAGATCTCAATAGTGTGCCCGTAAATGCACGGTGTGCTCTAAACGACCGACAAAAATTAATATATTCCAATTACGAACGACAATGTTGCAAACCCTCCCGATGTGCCTACGGCGATGTGCTTGTGGGTGCAAGAAAATTTATTTTTGCGAGGCAAACCACACACCCACTTGCTTTCCAACCAATCATACAATAGCCTTGAATCCTTCGAATAATAATTGGAACGTGAGTTAATTTGATCAGAGACGCTACCTTGACTTTGTTATACTTTTTACCTTTTCTTTAAACGAAATGTTATTTTTGTCTTTATAAAGTATGTTAAATTCAAGAAATCATTATTAAATTACAGAATTATGAGATACAAAACTATATAAACGATACTTGGCTTGAAAAATCTAATTTCCCGCAGATTCGCGGAAGTTTAGAAACAACCGCGGCTTAACTTCTTTAAACTGCCGTTTGCAGTAGGTACACGTCTCGCAATATTAGCTATAAAGCCCAGGGTTCCACGCGGTAGACTCCCAATGCTGTTGTACTTAAGTGCGTGAGATTACCAGAGATTTACATTTAAACGGCATCTAAATCTTTGGCACGGTGGGAAAATTACCCGTCGCGTTCAATGACGATAAATCAGTAGTGGGCCTCAACCGAATTTCAGAACATTTATTAATTGTTTGAGAAAATCGAGGCCATCTTTACCATTAACAAAAACATTTCATATTTGCAAGGAGAATGCAAAAGAATAAAAAAAGTCCATGGCCTTATAGACTACTACAATATTTTGCAAGACGTAACTATAAATATTATATTTATATTGACAATCTTACGTTATATACAACAAAATGTAATAGTTTTAATTTGATTCTATATATATAACATAAATCATACAGCAGAGAACCACGGAAAATTATTCCCTCCCAGCGTAATTCCCCGTCAGGTGCAATTAGGCGTCGGGTCTCACCCGACTGTTAGTAGCTGCGAGTCGTGTTATTTGGTCGGCCGGGACACAATTGGATCGCCTTTGAAATTTTCAATAATCGGGGAGGGCGTCGCCCCGAGCGATGAATTCCTGACGACGGCCGAACGAGACGGTGGCGGCGGTCGTTTTGATCTTGTTTAGACAGCAGAGCGCCGACATAAACAGCCGGGTGGTGGACCCGCGCCGAATGGCTATCGGGGGCAGTGATTTATTCAGGGTTATTGTCCTGCACGGGGTTTTTGTCCCGAGAACTGCACAGCAGAGTGCAGCGCGGCGCGGATGCAACCACGCTGGACCACGACGACGCGGATCCGAAACGGCAAGAACGCACTTGGACCACTCCGCGCGTATACGACATTACTCTCTCGGACCGGCTCACCAGTGCACCTTTTTCTAACGTAAATCGCGCATACCGAGTGCAATGGTATATTACGCGAATTCCGTGCGAACCGTTAATACCGCTACACGTCTCGCGACTTGTTTGAAACAACTTGAACTTTTTAGGAAATTACACTAAAACATCGGCAATATTTTCCTATTCACACAAAATGACGAAAAAGAGCGACCTTAGCTATATCGGATTTTAAGAATTACAGTTAATCTACATTAACAAAGTTTGAAATTTTTATTGATAACTATTTTATTGATAGTAAAGATTATTAATTAATAAAATTTTAATTCCTTATATTTAAATACTATTCCAATTTTTTCTTCGACAAATCGTTATATCTATAACTTTAGAAAATGTATTTTAGAATAAAGAGATTGCAAATTTAATTAATAATTCCGTTTGAATATTAGCTAAATTCGAAAGAGATCGATAAAAATTTTCATTTTATTAGACTAACTTCGAATACAATCTCATTTAAAAAGAATATTATTAATGCTATTGAGAACTGTGGAGCAACGATGGCTGCAATCTATCGGGACCTTGATGATCTCATCACTGTTAATTAACTTAAGCAACGATTAGGCGGAGCAGTTATCATGTTCCGAATGCCCATGTTTGCCTGCACTAAAGTATATCATTGTTCTACCTACGTGAAGCGGTATTAATATTTTTCTGTTTCATTTCCAGGAAGGAAGAAATTAATTTGTTAATTCAGTATCTTTAGAAATAAGTAGAAATAACAAATTAACATATTATTCACTCTACAATAGCTCTGCTGACGTTTCCCTCGGTCTCTTTTGTCGTCCGCTGTCGCCGTTTCTTCGCGTCACACACGCGACGTTCGTTCGCAAAACATGGTTAATTACGATTGCGCGCACATTAATTATCACCTGACGACGATTGCGCGCTTTAACACGGCGCTTATTTCGGTCTTCATCGCACGCGACATGCAGTTTAAGTACTCCTTTATCTCTATCGGAAGAATAACGCGAAATATCTACTTTCCGATAAATAACCGCCGTCTCAGTGCTTAGCTTACGGATCGTAAATCGCAGGAGGTAATCACTCGCTCGGTCTCGCAGTCACTAATCAATTGTAAGAAATAATCGCGTTTAGTGTCTCGTGGTCTTGGCTCGATCGTTTAGCGTCCCGGAGAGGTAATACTACGACACGCGGAATGGCTCGAGCCGCTACCTGCCGCTTTGAGTCTCGCCGCACGAATGATAACAATGTGACCGCGCGCGTAAACAGTAGCGCGCCGGACGTAGAGCAAAAAACGAAGGCCGAACTCCGGCGCCGCGTGCTAGCCAATTCGAGGAAATATACACGTTATAAGGGTAACTGTTACACACTCTGGATATTATATTCTACGTATTCCATATAAATTTCGATGAATTATAGTGAGCTTGCGTTTTGTTTTACACGAACATCGTTAGCATCGCCTAAAATAACAATTAATTACGAGACCTTGTTAAAAGTTTATACAGCGATATTATTATTTAATTTTTATTCGAACACAATTAGTTGCAATTTAAACGATACATATATATTTATTACAATACATTTTTAATTGTTGCACGTATATTATTTAACTTATTTTTAATGAAAATTTGGGTGATTGATTAATTATTTCAAATGTTATGTTTCGCGTATTTCAAATAAATCAAAGAACTATGCAATACGTTTCGCATTTTTGTTTTACGCTATTTAAGAATTCTTTTTTCAAATCACTTCCGAGGCATGTTTGAATTATACATAATTTTTTATTTAATATATTCAACTGATACGAGATTAAAAAATTATTAATATGTCCAAATCAAGAATCGATTATCAAACTATATATAAGAAACAGAATTCGAATGTTTTAAGCAAAACTTCATGTAAATGCTCTTCTTAAGTTGTGATTACAAATATAATGTCACAAATATAAAATAAAATGTCAAAATAAAATTAAATTATATGAAAACTATTGAATTCTTTTGTTAAAACGCGGTTGCAAATATACGTTTAAGATTCATTTATTAAATCGAATCACGTTTCAAGACTGATTTTAGCCGAGTTTCTCTCAGCAAAGACATGATTATAAATCGCATGACGGCCGAAATTGCACGAAATTTACGACTCGCTACGTGTATAGCCATAACCAGCCGTAACGATAAACTTTTAATTCGGCGACAAAGCTTTTGGCATAAATCAATGAGGCATAATAGTATAAGAATGAGGAGGTAAGAAATAAAGTTGTCATTCGATATTTATATGATCGTTACGCACGCCCACGAGGATATTGATAGCGGCGCGATAAATCGAAAGGCAGGATTGCAGAAGATCGATTAATATGCCGAATCGCAATGAAAATAAAATAACAATGTGAGAACGCAGAAATTATTCTCGTACGAATAAAGTATGATAAATTTGAATTCTCGGCCATTATTACGCGACCAATTAATTTTAGCAGGGATAGTGAAAACGGTCGGTCATATATCGAGTGGGATGTGCGACAAGCTCGCTTAGCTGTACGAACATACATATCGCGAATACCAGATAGAATCTACAAACGCGAGGAGGATAGGCCCCATTGAATGCAATAGGCTTCCTCGGGGTCGGTCACTATCGACTTTTACATCTTTCGAATACGCACAAGGCTTCAGAGGAGTCAACCCCCGAAGGATAACAAAGGCGGGATCGATGGGCACGCGACTATTAATATGGGGACTGTTCCGTGGTTTATCTGTGGATCTCTCCCTTACGACAGGACTGACGTTTTAATATTCACAACTCAACTATATTCCTGTCAAAATAACATGTAGGCGCGTGAAAAAATATTTTAGATATTTAAATTAATATCTATTATACACTGAGAAAAAAAATTACTTAAAACAAATAAATATGTTTCAGGTACCCCTCAAAAAAATAATGTCTTGAAGCAAGTAAAATTTT